>NC_068444.1:3888774-4061274 GCF_023373465.1 Oncorhynchus keta
TGGTTAATATATACAGTATACATGGTTAATATAGACAGTATACAGTATACATGGTTAATATAGACAGTAAACATGGTTAATATAGACAGTATACATGGTTAGTATAGACAGTATACATGGTTAATATAGACAGTATACAGGTTAATATAGACAGAAGTATATGGGTTAATATAGATAGTATACATGGTTAATATAGACAGTATACATGGTTAATATAGACAGTACATACACACATAGACAGTATACATGGTTAATATAGACAGCATACATGGTTAGTATAGACAGTATACATGGTTAATATAGACAGTATACATGGTTAATATAGACAGTGACATATGCACGTGGTTAATATAGACAGTATACATGGTTAATATAGACAGTATACATGGTTAATATATATTGCATACGTGGTTAATATAGACAGTATACATGGTTAATATAGACAGTATACGGGTTAGTATAGACAGTATACATGGTTAATATAGACAGTATACATATTACTATAGACAGCATACGTAATAGTATAGACAGTATACACTATACATGGTTAGTATAGACAGTACACATGGTTAATATAGACAGTATACATGGTTAATATAGACAGCATACATGGTTAATATAGACAGTATACATGGTTTAATTACAGACAGCATACATGGTTAATATAGACAGTATACATGGTTAATATAGACAGTATACGTGGTTAATATAGACAGTAAACATGGTTAGTATAGACAGTATACATGCACTAATATAGACAGTATACATGGTTAATATAGACAGCATACATGGTTAATATAGACAGTATACATGGTTAATATAGACAGTATACAGGTATACATGGTTAGTATAGACAGTATACATGGTCAATATAGATCAGCTCATACATGGATAATAAAGACAGTATACATGGTCACTTATAGACATGTATACATGGTTAACTACAGACAGTATACATGGTTAATATAGACAGTATACACTGGTTAATATAGACAGTATACAGCATCACATTCGAGTTAGTATAGACAGTGTAAATAAGTGTAACATGATACATACAGACAGTGCACACATGGTTTAGTATTAAGAGACAGTGCACATGGTTAACATAGACAGTATACATGGTTAATATAGACAGCATACATGGTTAGTATAGACAGCATACATGGTTAATATTAGCACAGACAGCATAACAGCATGACTTGGTTAATATAGACAGTATACATGGTTAATACAGACAGTCATACATGGTTAATATAGACAGTATACATGGTTAATACTAGACAGTATACATGGTTAATATAGACAGTATACATGTTAATATAGACAGTATACAGTATACATGGTTAATATAGACAGTAATGGTGAACACAGACGCATACATGGTTAATATAGACAGTATACATGGTTAATATAGACAGTATACATGGTTAATATAGACAGTATACATGGTTACATAGACAGCATACAGTACACATGGTTAATATAGACAGTATACATGGTTAATATAGACAGTATACAGTATACATGGTTAATATAGACAGCATACAGCATACATGGTTAATATAGACAGTATACATGGTTAATATAGACAGTATACATGGTTAATATAGCACAGTATACTATATGGTTGACTATAGACAGTATACATGGTTAATATAGACAGTATACAGTATACATGGTTAATATAGACAGTATACTATGGTTAATATAGACAGTATACATGGTTAATATAGACAGTATACATGTGGTTAATATAGACAGTATACAGTATACATGGTTAATATAGACAGTATACATGGTTAATATAGACAGTATACATGGTTAATATTAGACAGTATGACATGTGTTAATATCAGACAGTATACATGGTTAATATAGACAGTATACATGGTTAATATAGACAGTATACATGGTTAACATAGACAGTATACATGGTTAATATAGACAGTATACATGGTTAATATAGACAGTATACATGGTTAATATAGACAGTATACATGGTTAATATAGACAGTATACATGGTTGACGATATAGACAGGTATACATGGTTAATATAGACAGTATACATGGTTAATATAGACAGTATACATGGTTAATATAGACAGTATACAAGTATACATGGCTAATATAGACAGCATACATGGCCAGTATAGACAGTATACAGCATACATGGTTAATATAGACAGTATACATATTACATATAGACAGTATACATGGCATATAATATATACATGGTTAATATAGACACTATACATGGTTAATATAGACAGTATACATGGCATATAGACAGTATACAGCATACATGGTTAATATAGACAGCATACATGGCTAATAAAGACAGTATACATGGCTAATATTAGACAGTATACATGGTTAATAAAGACAGTACATATAATATAGACACTATACATGTATATAGACAGTATACATGGTTAATATAGACAGTATACAGCATACATGGTTAATATAGACAGCATACATACAGCATACATGGCCAATTAAGACAGCATACATGGTCAATATAGACAGTACATGGTCAGACAGCATGGTTAATATAGACAGTATACAGTACATGGTTAATATAGACAGTATACATGGCCAATATAGACAGCATACATGGTTAATATAGACAGCATACAGCATACATGGTTAATATAGACAGTATACATGGTTAATATAGACACTATACATGGTTAATATAGACAGTATACATGGTTAATATAGACAGTATACATGGTTAATATAGAAATACAGTATACATGGTCAATATAGACAGTATACATGGTTAATATAGACAGCATACATGGTTAATATAGACACATACATGGTTAATATAGACAGTATACATGGTTAATATAGACAGTATACATGGTTAATATAGACAGTATACAGTATACATGGTTAATATAGACAGTATACGGTATACATGGTTAATATAGACAGTATACATGGTTAATATAGACAGTATAGATGGTTAATATAGACAGTATACATGGTTAATATAGACAGTATACAGTATACATGGTTAATATAGACAGTATACATGGTTAATATAGACAGTATACATGGTTAATATAGACAGTATACATGGTTAATATAGACAGTATACAGTATACATGGTTAATATAGACAGTATACATGGTTAGCAGACAGTATACATGGTTAGTATAGACAGTATACATGGTTAGTATAGACAGTATACATGGCCAATATAGACAGTATACATGTTATACAGTGGCCAATTAATAAAAGACAGCACATGGTAATATAGACAGCATACATGGTTATATAGACAGCATACAGTATACATGGTTAATATAGACAGTATACATGGTATACAGCATACACGGCAATATAGACAGTATACATGGTTAGTATAGACAGGTATACATGGTTAATATAGACAGCATACATGGTTAATATAGACAGTATACAGCATACATGGTTAATATAGACAGTATACATGGTTAATATAGACAGTATACATATACATGGTTAATATAGACAGCATACATGGTTAATATAGACAGCATACATGGTTAGTATAGACAGTATACAGCATACATGGCTCAATATAGACAGCATACATGGTCAGTATAGACAGCATACATGGTTAATATAGACAGTATACATGGCGTATAGACAGCATACATGGCCAATACAGACAGCATACATGGCTACAATAGACAGCATACACGGTTAATATAGACAGCATACAGCATACATGGTTAATATAGACAGCATACATGGTTAATATAGACAGCATACATGGTTAATATAGACAGTATACATGGTTAATATAGACAGTATACATGGTTAATATAGACAGCATACATGGCTAATATAGACAGCATACATGGTTAATATAGACAGTATACATGGCTTAATATAGACAGCATACATGGTTAATATAGACAGTATACATGGTTAATATAGACAGATACATGCAGCACATGGATAATATAGACAGCATACATGCAGTACATGGTCAATATAGACAGCATACAGTATACATGGTTAATATAGACAGCAGACATGGCTAATATAGACAGCATACATGGTTAATATAGACAGTATACATGGTTAATATAGACAGTATACATGGTTAATATAGACAGCATACAGTATACATGGTTAATATAGACAGTATACATGGTTAATATAGACAGTATACAGACATGGTTAATATAGACAGACAGCATACATGGTTAATATAGACAGTATACATGGTTAATATAGACAGCATACATGGTTAATATAGACAGCATACATGGTTAATATGACAGTATACATGGTTAATATAGACAGTATACATGGTTAATATAGACAGTATACATGGTTAATATAGACAGTATACATGGTTAATATAGACAGTATACATGGTTAATATAGACAGTATACATGGTTAATATAGACAGTATACATGGTTAATATAGACAGTATACATGGTTAATATAGACAGTATACATGCAGTATACATGCTATAGACAGTATACATGGTTAATATAGACAGTATACATGGTTAATACAGACAGCATATACATGGTTAATATAGACAGTATACATGGCTTAATATAGACAGCATACATGGTCAATATAGACAGTATACATGAGACAGCATACATGGTTAATATAGACAGTATACATGGTTAATATAGACAGTATACATGGTTAATATAGACAGTATACATGGTTAATATAGACAGCATACATGGTTAATATAGACAGTATACATGGTTAATATAGACAGCATACATGGTTAATATAGACAGCATACGTGGCTTAATATAGACAGTATACATGGTTACACATACAGACAGCACATACATGGTTAATATAGACAGCATACATGGTTAATATAGACAGCATACATGACATATAGACAGTATACATGGTTATTATAGACAGTATACATGGTTAATATAGACAGCATACATGGTTAATATAGACAGTATACATGGTTAATATAGACAGTATACATGGTTAATATAGACAGTATAACATGGTTAATATAGACAGTATACATGGTTAATATAGACAGCATATACATGGTTAATATAGACAGTATACATGGTCATCAATATAGACAGCATACATGGTTAATATAGACAGTATACATGGTTAATATAGACAGCATACATGGTTAATATAGACAGCATACATGGTTAATATACAGACAGCATACATATACATAGACAGCATACATGGTTAATATAGACAGTATACATGGTTAATATAGACAGCATACATGGTTGGTAATATAGACAGTATACATGGTTAATATAGACAGTATACATGGTTAATAGACAGACAGTATACATGGTTAATATAGACAGCATACAGCATACATGGTTAATATAGACAGCATACATGGTTAATATAGACAGTATACATGGCCAATATATAGACAGTATACATGGTTAATATAGACAGCATACATGGTTTAATATAGACAGCATACATGGTTAATATAGACAGCATACATGGGCCAATATAGACAGTATACATGGTTAATATAGACAGCATACAGTATACATGGTTAGCATAAGACAGCATACATGGTTAATATAGACAGCATGGCTACAGCATACATGCATACAGACAGTATACATGGTTAATATAGACAGCATACATGGTTAATATAGACAGTATACAGTATACATGGCTTAATATAGACAGTATACATGGTTAATATAGACAGCATACATGGTCAATATAGACAGCATACATGGTTAATATAGACAGCATACAGTATACATGGTTAATATAGACAGCATACATGGTTAATATAGACAGTATACATGGTTAATATAGACAGCATACATGGTTAATATAGACAGTATACATGGTTAATATAGACAGTATACATGGTTATTACAGACAGCCATGGACAGCATACAGCATACATGGTCAATATGCCAGTATAGACATAGACAGATACATGGCTAATATAGACAGTATACATGGTTAATATAGACAAGTATACATGGTAATATAGACAGCATACATGGCTAATATAGACAGCATACATGCATATAATATAGACAGCATACATGGTTAATATAGACAGCATAGACAGCATGGTCAATATAGACAGTATACATGGTTAATATAGACAGCATACATGGTCAATATAGACAGCATACATGGCTAATATAGACACTATACATGGTTAATATAGACAGCATACATGGTTAATATAGACAGTATACAGTATATGGTTAATATAGACAGTATACATGGTTAATATAGACAGTATACATGGTTAATATAGACAGCATACATGGTTAATATAGACAGCATACATGTATAATTACAGACAGCATATGGTTAATATAGACAGCATAGATACATGGATAATATAGACAGCATACATTGCCATTACAGACAGATACAGTGGCCAATATAGACAGCATACGGTCAATATAGACAGCATACATGGTTAATATAGACAGTATACATGGTTAATATAGACAGTATACACCATACATGGCTAGGTAGACAGCCTACATGGTTATACATGGTTAATATAGACAGTATACATGGTTAATATAGACAGTATACAGTATACATGGTCAATACAGACAGTAGACATGCATAATATAGACAGTATACATGGTTAATATAGACAGTATACATGGTTAATACAGACAGCATACAGCACATGGTTAATATAGACAGTATACATGGTTAATACAGACAGTATACATGGTTAATATAGACACTATACATGGCCATATAGACAGTATACATGGTTAATATACTATACATGGTTAATTATAGACAGTATACAGTATACATGGTTAGTATAGACAGTATACAGTATACATGGTTAACTATAGACAGTATACATGGTTAATATAGACAGTATAGATGGTTAATATAGACAGTATACATGGTATATAGACAGTATACAGTATACATGGTTAATATAGACAGTATACATGGTTAATATAGACAGTATACAGTATACATGGTTAATATAGACAGTATACATGGTTAATATAGACAGTATACAGTATACATGGTTAATATAGACAGCATACATGGTTAGTATAGACAGTATACATGGTTAGTATAGGCAGTATACATGGTTAGTATAGACAGCATACATGGTTAATATAGACAGTATACATGGTTAATATAGACAGTATACATGGTTAATAAAGACAGTATACATGGTTAATATAGACAGTATACATGGTTAGTATAGACAGTATACAGTATACATGGTTAATATAGACAGTATACATGGTTAATATAGACAGTATACAGTATACATGGTTAATATAGACAGCATACATGGTTTAATATAGACAGTATACATGGTTAATATAGACAGCATACATGGTTAGTATAGGCAGTATACATGGTTAATAAAGACAGTATACATAGTTAATATAGACAGCATACAGCATACATGGTTAATATAGACAGCATACATGGTTAATATAGACAGTATACAGTATACATGGTTAATATAGACAGTATACATGGTTAATATAGACAGTATACATGGTTAGTATAGACAGTATACAGTATACATGGTTAATATAGACAGTATACATGGTTAGTATAGACAGTATACATGGTTAGTATAGACAGTATACATGTATTAATATAGACAGTATACATGGTTAATATAGACAGTATACATGGTTAATAAAGACAGAATACATGGTTAATATAGACAGTATACAGTATACATGGTTAATATAGACAGTATACATGGTTAATATAGACAGTATACATGGTTAATATAGACAGTATACATGGTTAATATAGACAGTATACATGGTTAATATGACAGTATACATGGTTAATACAGACAGTATACATGGTTAGTATAGACAGTATACATGGTTAATATAGACAGTATACATGGTTAATATAGACAGTATACATGGTTAATATAGACAGCATACATGGTTAATATAGACAGTATACATGGTTAATATAGACAGTATACATGGTTAATATAGACAGTATACATGGTTAATATAGACAGTATACAGTATACGTGGTTAATATAGACAGTATACATGGTTAATATAGACAGTATACATGGTTAATATAGACAGTATACATGGTTAATATAGACACTATACATGGTTAATATAGACAGTATACATGGTTGTATAGACAGCATACAGTATACATGGTTAATATAGACAGTATACATGGTTAATATAGACAGTATACAGTATACATGGTTAATATAGACAGCATACAGTATACATGGTTAATATAGACAGTATACATGGTTAATATAGACAGTATACATGGTTAATATAGACAGCATACATGGTTAATTACAGACAGTATACATGGTTAATATAGACAAAGTATACAGCATACATGGTTAATATAGACAGTATACATGGTTAATATAGACAGTATACATGGTTAATATAGACAGTATACATGGTTAATATAGACAGTATACAGTATACATGGTTTAATATAGACAGTATACATGGTTAATATAGACAGTATACATGGCAATATAGACAGTATACATGGTTAATATAGACAGTATACATGGTTTAATATAGACATATACATGGTTAATATAGACAGTATACATGGTTAATATAGACAGTATACATGGTTAATACAGACAGTATACATGGTTAATATAGACAGTATACATGGTTAATATAGACAGTATACATGGTTAATATAGACAGTATACATGGTTAATATAGACAGTATACATGGTTAATATAGACAGTATACATGGTTAATATAGACAGTATACATGGTTAATATAGACAGTATACAGCATACATGGTTAATATAGACAGTATACATGGTTAATATACAGACAGTATACATGGTTAATATAGACAGTATACATGGTTAATATAGACACTATACATGGTTAATATAGACAGTATACATGGCTAATACAGACAGTATACAGTATACATGGTTAATATAGACAGTATACATGGTTAATATAGACAGTATACATGGTTAATATAGACAGCATACATGGTTAATATAGACACTATACATGGTTAATATAGACAGTATACATGGTTAATATAGACAGTATACAGTATACATGGTTAATATAGACAGTATACATGGTTAATATAGACAGTATACAGTATACATGGTTAATATGACAGTATACATGGTTAATATGACAGTATACATGGTTAATATAGACAGTATACATGGTTAATATAGACAGTATACAGCTACATGGTTAATATAGACAGTATACATGGTTAATATAGACAGTATACATGGTTAATATAGACAGTATACATGGTTAATATAGACAGCATACAGCATACATGGTTAATATAGACAGTATACATGGTTAATATAGACAGTATACATGGTTAATATAGACAGCATACATGATCAATATAGACAGTATACATGTTTTAATATAGACAGTATACAGTATACATGGTTAATATAGACAGTACATGGTTAATATAGACAGTATACATGGTTAATATAGACAGTATACATGGTTAATATATGACAGTATACATGGTAGACAGTAGACAGTATACATGGTTAATATAGACAGTATATTGCCATGGTTAGTATAGACAGCATACAGTACATGGTTAATATAGACAGTATACATGGTTAATATAGACAGTATAGATGGGTTAATATAGACAGTATACGTGGTTTAATATAGACAGCATACAGCATACATGGTTAATATAGACAGTATACATGGTTAATATAGACAGTACAGCATACATGGTTAATATAGACAGCAGACAGTATACAGTATACATGGTTAATATAGACAGTATACATGGTTAGTATAGACAGTATACATGGTTAGTATAGACAGTATACATGGTTAGTATAGACAGTATACATGGTTAATATAGACAGTATACATGGTTAATATAGACAGTATACATGGTTAATATAGACAGTATACATGGTTAATATAGACAGTATACATGGTTAATATAGACAGTATACAGTATACATGGTTAATATAGACAGTATACATGGTTAATATAGACAGTATACATGGTTAATATAGACAGTATACATGGTTAATATAGACAGTATACAGTTAATACAGCATACATGGTTAATATAGACAGTATATACATGGTTAATATAGACAGTATACATGGTTAATATAGACAGACAGTATACATGGTTAATATAGACAGTATACATGGTTAATATAGACAGTATACATGGTTAATATAGACAGTATACAGTATACATGGTTAGTATAGACAGCATACATGGTTAGTATAGACAGTACATGGTAGTACAGTATACATGGTTAATATAGACAGTATACATGGTTAATATAGACAGTATACATGGTTAATAAGACAGCATACATGGTTAATATAGACAGTATACATGGTTAATATAGACACTATACATGGTTAATATAGACAGTAAACATGGTTAATATAGACAGTATACATGGTTAATATAGACAGTATACATGTTAATATAGACAGTATACATGGTTAATATAGACAGTATACATGGTTAATATAGCCATTATACATGGTTAATAGACAGTATACATGGTTAGTATAGACAGTATACATGGTTAATATAGACAGTAGACAGTATACATGGTTAATATAGACAGTATACATGGTTAATATAGACAGTATACATGGTTAATATAGACACTATACATGGTTAATATAGACAGTATACATGGTTAATATAGACAGTATACATGGTTAATATAGACAGTATACATGGTTAATATAGACAGTATACATGGTTAGTATAGACAGTATACATGGTTAATATAGACAGTATACATGGTTAATACAGTATACATGGTTAATAGACAGTATACAGTATACATGGTTAATAGACAGTAGACAGTATACATGGTTAATATAGACAGTAGACAGTATACAAGTATAGACAGTAGACAGTATACATGGTTAATATAGACAGCATAGGTTAATATAGACAGTATACATGGTTAATATATAGACAGTAGACAGTATGCGTGGTTAATATAGACAGTATACATGGTTAATATAGACAGTATACATGGTTAATATAGACAGTATACATGGTTAATATAGACAGTACATGGTTAATATAGACAGTATACATGGTTAATATAGACAGTATACATGGATAATATAGACAGTATACATTAATATAGACAGTATACATGGTTAATATAGACACTATACATGGTTAATATAGACAGTATACAGTATACATGTTAATATAGACAGTATACATGGTTAATATAGACAGTATACATGGTTAATATAGACAGTATACAGTATACATGGTTAATATAGACAGTATACATGGTTAATATAGACAGTATACATGGTCAATATAGACAGTATACATGGTTAATATAGACAGTATACAGTATACATGGTTAATATAGACAGTATACATGGTTAATATAGACAGTATACATGCGTTAATACAGACAGTATACATGGATTAGTATAGACAGTATACATGGTTAATATAGACAGTATACAGTATACATGGTTAATATAGACAGTATACATGGTTAATATAGACAGTATACATGGTTAATATAGACAGTATACAGTATACATGGTTAATATAGACAGTATACATGGTTAATATAGACAGTATACATGGTTAATATAGACAGTATACATGGTTAATATAGACACTATACATGGTTAATATAGACAGTATACATGGTTAGTATAGACAGTATACATGGTGAATATAGACAGTATACATGGTTAATATAGACAGTATACATGGTTAATATAGACAGTATACATGGTTAATATAGACAGTATACATGGTTAATATAGACAGTATACATGGTTAATATAGACACTATACATGGTTAGTATAGACAGTATACATGGTTAATATAGACAGTATACATGGTTAATATAGACAGCATACAGTATACATGGTTAATATAGACAGTATACATGGATAATATAGACAGTATACATGGTTAGTATAGACAGTATACATGGTTAATATAGACAGTATACAGTATACATGGTTAATATAGACAGTATACATGGTTAATATAGACAGTATACATGGTTAATATAGACACTATACATGGTTAATATAGACAGTATACATGGTTAATATAGACAGTATACATGGTTAGCATAGACAGTATACATGGTTAATATAGACAGTATACATGGTTAATATAGACGGTATACATGGTTAATATAGACACTATACATGGTTAATATAGACAGTATACATGGTTAATATAGACAGTATACATGGTTAGTATAGACAGTATACATGGTTAATATAGACCCAGTATACATGGTTAGTATAGACACTATACATGGTTAATATAGACAGTATACAGTATACATGGTTAATATAGACAGTATACATGGTTAATATAGACAGTATACATGGTTAATATAGATATACATGGTTAATATAGACAGTATACATGGTTAGTATAGACAGTATACAGTATACATGGTTAATATAGACAGTATACATGGATAATATAGACAGTATACATCAAATCAAAATCAAATCAAATCAAATTTTATTTGTCACATACACATGGTTAGCAGATGTTAATGCGAGTGTAGCGAAATGCTTGTGCTTCTAGTTCCACAATGCAGTGATAACCAACAAGTAATCTAACTAACAATTCCAAAACTACTGTCTTATACACAGTGTAAGGGGATAAGGAACATGTACATAGGATATATGAATGAGTGATGGTACAGAGCAGCATACAGTAGATGGTATCGAGTACAGTATATACATATGAGATGAGTGTGTAGACAAAGTAAACAAAGTGGCATAGTTAAAGTGGCTAGTGATACATGTGTTACATAAGGATGCAGTCGATGATGTAGAGTACAGTATATACATATGCATATGAGATGAATAATGTAGGGTAAGTAACATTATATAAGGTAGCATTGTTTAAAGTGGCTAGTGATATTTTTATAATTCCCATCAATTCCCATTATTAAAATGGCTGGAGTTGGGTCAGTGTCAATGACAGTGTGTTGGCAGCAGCCACTCACTGTTAGTGGTGGCTGTTTAACAGTCTGATGGCCTTGAGATAGAAGCGTTTTCAGTCTCTGCCCGGTCCCAGCTTTGATGCACCTGTACTGACCTCGCCTTCTGGATGATAGCGGGAGTGAACAGGCAGTGGCCAGGTGGTTGATGTCCTTGATGATCTTTATGGCCTTCCTGTAACAACGGGTGGTGTAGGTGTCCTGGAGGGCAGGTAGTTTGCCCCCGGTGATGCGTTGTGCAGTCCTCACTACCCTCTGGAGAGCCTTGCGGTTGAGGGGCGGGCAGTTGCCGTACTAGGCGGTTGATACAGCCCGCCAGGATGCTCTCGACTGTGCATCTGTAGAAGTTTGTGAGTGCTTTTGGTGACAAGCCGAATTTGTTCAGCCTCCTGAGGTTGAATAGGCGCTGCTGCGCCTTCTTCACGACGCTGTCAGTGTGAGTGGACCAATTCAGTTTGTTTGTGATGTGTATGCCGAGGAACTTAAAACTAGCTACCCTCTCCACTACTGTTCCATCGATGTGGATAGGGGGTGTTCCCCTCTGCTGTTTCCTGAAGTCCACAATCATCTCCTTAGTTTTGTTGACGTTGAGTGTGAGGTTATTTTCCTGACACCACACTCCGGGGCCCTCACCTCCTCCCTGTAGGCCGTCTCGTCGTTGTTGGTAATCAAGCCTACCACTGTTGTGTCGTCCGCAAACTTGATGATTGAGTATACATGGTTAGTATAGACAGTATACATGGTTAATATAGACAGTATACATGGTTAATATAGACAGTATACATGGTTAATATAGACAGTATACATGGTTAGTATAGACAGTATACATGGTTAATATAGACAGTATACATGGTTAATATAGACAGTATACATGGTTAATATAGACAGTATACATGGTTAATATAGACAGTATACATGGTTAATATAGACAGTATACATGGTTAATATAGACACTATACATGGTTAATATAGACAGTATACATGGTTAATATAGACAGTATACATGGTTAGTATAGACAGTATACATGGTTAATATAGACAGTATACATTATTAATATAGACAGTATACATGGTTAATATAGACAGTATACATGGTTAGTATAGACAGTATACATGGTTAATATAGACAGTATACATGGTTAATATAGACAGTATACATGGCTTAATATAGATGGTGCATACATGGTTATTAGTATAGACAGTATACATGGTTTAATATAGACAGCATACATGGTTAATACAGACAGCATACATGGTTAATATAGACAGTATACATGGTTAATATAGACAGTATACAGTATACATGGTTAATATAGACAGTATACATGGTTAGTATAGACAGTATACATGGTTAGTATAGACAGTAGACAGTATACATGGTTAGTATAGACAGTATACAGTATACATGGTTAATATAGACAGTATACATGGTTAATATAGACAGTATACATGGTTAGTATAGACAGTATACATGGTTAGTATAGACAGTATACATGGTTAATATAGACAGTATACATGGTTAGTATAGACAGTATACATGGTTAATATAGACAGTATACATGGTTAATATAGACAGTATACAGTATACATGGTTAATATAGACAGTATACATGGTTAATATAGACAGTATACATGGTTAGTATAGACAGTATACATGGTTAATATAGACAGTATACAGTATACATGGTTAATATAGACAGTATACATGGTTAATATAGACAGTATACATGGTTAATATAGACAGTATACATGGTTAGTATAGACAGTATACATGGTTAATATAGACAGTATACATGGTTAATATAGACAGTATACATGGTTAATATAGACAGTATACAGTATACATGGTTAATATAGACAGTATACATGGTTAATATAGACAGTATACATGGTTAATATAGACAGTATACATGGTTAATATAGACAGTATACATGGTTAATATAGACAGTATACATGGTTAATATAGACAGTATACATGGTTAATATAGACAGTATACATGGTTAATATAGACAGTATACATGGTTAATATAGACAGTATACATGGTTAATATAGACAGTATACATGGTTAGTATAGACAGTATACATGGTTAATATAGACAGTATACATGGTTAATATAGACAGTATACATGGTTAATATAGACAGTATACATGGTTAATATAGACTATATACATGGTTAATATAGACAGTATACAGTATACATGGTTAATATAGACAGTATACATGGTTAATATAGACAGTATACATGGTTAATATAGACAGTATACATGGTTAATATAGACAGTATACATGGTTAATATAGACAGTATACATGGTTAATATAGACAGTATACATGGTTAATATAGACAGTATACATGGTTAATATAGACAGTATGGTTAATATAGACAGTATGGTTAATATAGACAGTCATGGTTAATATAGACAGTACATGGTTAATATAGACAGTATACATGGTTAGTATAGACAGTATACATGGTTAGTATAGACAGTATACATGGTTAATATAGACAGTATACATGGTTAATATAGACAGTATACAGTATACATGGTTAATATAGACACTATACATGGTTAATATAGACAGTATACATGGTTAATATAGACAGTATACATGGTTAATATAGACAGTATACATGGTTAATATAGACAGTATACATGGTTAATATAGACAGTATACATGGTTAATATAGACAGTATACATGGTTAATATAGACAGTATACATGGTTAATATAGACAGTATACATGGTTAGTATAGACAGCATACATGGTCAGTGCAGACAGCACATGGTTAATATAGACAGCATACATGGTTAATATAGACACCATACAGTTGTCAATATACAGACAGTATACATGGTTAGTATAGACAGTATACATGGTTAATATAGACAGTATACAGTATACATGGTTAATATAGACAGTATACATGAGTTAATATAGACGAGTATACATGGTTAATATGGCACAGCATACATAGTTAATATAGACAGTAACCGTGGTTTAATATAGACACTATACATGGTTAATATAGACAGTATACATGGTTAATATAGACAAGCATATACAATATAGACAGATGGTTAATATAGACAGTATACATGGTTAATATAGACAGTATGGTTAATATAGACAGTATGGTTAACATGAGATTGTGCATACATATTAGTATAGACAGTACATGGCTAGTATAGACAGCATACATGGTTAATATAGACAGTATACATGGTCAGACATAAACAGTATACATGGTTAGTATAGACAGTATACATGGTTAATATAGACAGTATACATGGTTAATATAGACAGTATACATGGTTAGTATAGACAGTATACAGTATACATGGTTAATATAGACAGTATACATGGTTAATATAGACATTATACAGTATACATGGTTAATATAGACAGTATACATGGTTAATATAGACAGTATACAGTATACATGGTTAATATAGACAGTATACATGGTTAATATAGACAGTATACATGGTTAATATAGACAGTATACATGGTTAATAAAGACAGTATACATGGTTAATATAGACAGTATACATGGTTAATATAGACAGTATACAGTATACATGGTTAATATAGACAGTATACAGTATACATGGTTAATATAGACAGTATACAGTATACATGGTTAGTATAGACAGTATACATGGTTAATATAGACAGTATACATGGTTAATATAGACAGTATACAGTATACATGGTTAATATAGACAGTATACATGGTTAATATAGACAGTATACATGGTTAGTATAGACAGTATACATGGTTAATATAGACAGTATACATGGTTAATATAGACAGTATACATGGTTAATATAGACAGTATACATGGTTAATATAGACAGTATACATGGTTAATATAGACAGTATACATGGTTAATATAGACAGTATACATGGTTAATATAGACAGTATACATGGTTAATATAGACAGTATACATGGTTAATATAGACAGTATACATGGTTAGTATAGACAGTAGACAGTATACATGGTTAATATAGACAGTATACAGTATACATGGTTAATATAGACAGTATACATGGTTAATATAGACAGTATACATGGTTAGTATAGACAGTATACATGGTTAGTATAGACAGTATACATGGTTAATATAGACAGTATACATGGTTAGTATAGACAGTATACATGGTTAGTATAGACAGTATACATGGTTAATATAGACAGTATACATGGTTAATATAGACAGTATACATGGTTAATATAGACAGTATACATGGTTAATATAGACAGTATACAGTATACATGGTTAGTATAGACAGTATACATGGTTAGTATAGACACTATACATGGTTAGTATAGACAGTATACATGGTTAATATAGACAGTATACAGTATACATGGTTAGTATAGACAGTATACATGGTTAATATAGACAGTATACATGGTTAATATAGACAGTATACATGGTTAATATAGACAGTATACATGGTTAATATAGACAGTATACAGTAGACATGGTTAATATAGACAGTATACATGGTTAATATAGACAGTATACATGGTTAGTATAGACAGTATACATGGTTAATATAGACAGTATACATGGTTAATATAGACAGTATACATGGTTAATATAGACAGTATACATGGTTAATATAGACAGTATGGTTAATATAGACAGTATGGTTAATATAGACAGTATGGTTAATATAGACAGTATACATGGTTAATATAGACAGTATACATGGTTAGTATAGACAGTATACATGGTTAGTATAGACAGTATACATGGTTAATATAGACAGTATACATGGTTAATATAGACAGTATACATGGTTAGTATAGACAGTACAGTATACATGGTTAATATAGACAGTATACAGTATACATGGTTAATATAGACAGTATACATGGTTAATATAGACAGTATACGCATGGTTAATATAGACAGTATACATGGTTAATATAGACAGTATACATGGTTAATATAGACAGTATACATGGTTAATATAGACAGTATACAGTATACATGGTTAGTATAGACAGTATACATGGTTAATATAGACAGTATACATGGTTAATATAGACAGTATACATGGTTAATATAGACAGTATACATGGTTAATATAGACAGTATACATGGTTAATATAGACAGTATACAGTATACATGGTTAATATAGACAGTATACATGGTTAATATAGACAGTATACATGGTTAATATAGACAGTATACATGGTTAATATAGACAGTATACATGGTTAATATAGACAGTATACAGTATACATGGTTAATATAGACAGTATACATGGTTAATATAGACAGTATACATGGTTAGTATAGACAGTATACATGGTTAATATAGACAGTATACATGGTTAATATAGACAGTATACATGGTTAATATAGACAGTATACATGGTTAATATAGACAGTATACATGGTTAATATAGACAGTATACATGGTTAATATAGACAGTATACATGGTTAATATAGACAGTATACATGGTTAATATAGACAGTATACATGGTTAATATAGACAGTATACATGGTTAGTATAGACAGTATACATGGTTAATATAGACAGTATACATGGTTAATATAGACAGTATACAGTATACATGGTTAGTATAGACAGTATACATGGTTAATATAGACAGTATACATGGTTAATATAGACAGTATACATGGTTAATATAGACAGTATACATGGTTAATATAGACAGTATACATGGTTAATATAGACAGTATACATGGTTAGTATAGACAGTATACATGGTTAATATAGACAGTATACATGGTTAATATAGACAGTATACATGGTTAATATAGACAGTATACATGGTTAATATAGACAGTATACAGTATACATGGTTAATATAGACAGTATACATGGTTAATATAGACAGTATACATGGTTAATATAGACAGTATACATGGTTAATATAGACAGTATACAGTATACATGGTTAATATAGACAGTATACATGGTTAATATAGACAGTATACATGGTTAATATAGACAGTATACATGGTTAGTATAGACAGTATACATGGTTAATATAGACAGTATACATGGTTAATATAGACAGTATACATGGTTAATATAGACAGTATACATGGTTAATATAGACAGTATACAGTATACATGGTTAATATAGACAGTATACATGGTTAATATAGACAGTATACATGGTTAATATAGACAGTATACATGGTTAATATAGACAGTATACAGTATACATGGTTAATATAGACAGTATACATGGTTAATATAGACAGTATACATGGTTAATATAGACAGTATACATGGTTAATATAGACAGTATACATGGTTAATATAGACAGTATACAGTATACATGGTTAATATAGACAGTATACATGGTTAATATAGACAGTATACATGGTTAATATAGACAGTATACATGGTTAATATAGACAGTATACATGGTTAATATAGACAGTATACATGGTTAATATAGACAGTATACATGGTTAATATAGACAGTATACATGGTTAATATAGACAGTATACATGGTTAATATAGACAGTATACATGGTTAGTATAGACAGTATACATGGTTAATATAGACAGTATACATGGTTAATATAGACAGTATACATGGTTAATATAGACAGTATACATGGTTAATATAGACAGTATACATGGTTAATATAGACAGTATACATGGTTAATATAGACAGTATACAGTAGACATGGTTAATATAGACAGTATACATGGTTAATATAGACAGTATACATGGTTAGTATAGACAGTATACATGGTTAATATAGACAGTATACATGGTTAATATAGACAGTATACATGGTTAATATAGACAGTATACATGGTTAATATAGACAGTATACATGGTTAATATAGACAGTATGGTTAATATAGACAGTATGGTTAATATAGACAGTATACATGGTTAATATAGACAGTATGGTTAATATAGACAGTATACATGGTTAGTATAGACAGTATACATGGTTAGTATAGACAGTATACATGGTTAATATAGACAGTATACATGGTTAATATAGACAGTATACATGGTTAATATAGACAGTATACAGTATACATGGTTAATATAGACAGTATACAGTATACATGGTTAATATAGACAGTATACATGGTTAGTATAGACAGTATACAGTATACATGGTTAATATAGACAGTATACATGGTTAATATAGACAGTATACAGTATACATGGTTAATATAGACAGTATACATGGTTAGTATAGACAGTATACAGTATACATGGTTAATATAGACAGTATACATGGTTAATATAGACAGTATACATGGTTAATATAGACAGTATACATGGTTAATATAGACAGTATACATGGTTAGTATAGACAGTATACATGGTTAATATAGACAGTATACAGTATACATGGTTAATATAGACAGTATACAGTATACATGGTTAATATAGACAGTATACAGTATACATGGTTAATATAGACAGTATACATGGTTAATATAGACAGTATACATGGTTAATATAGACAGTATACATGGTTAATATAGACAGTATACATGGTTAATATAGACAGTATACAGTATACATGGTTAATATAGACAGTATACATGGTTAATATAGACAGTATACATGGTTAATATAGACAGTATACAGTATACATGGTTAATATAGACAGTATACATGGTTAATATAGACAGTATACATGGTTAATATAGACAGTATACATGGTTAATATAGACAGTATACATGGTTAATATAGACAGTATACAGTATACATGGTTAATATAGACAGTATACAGTATACATGGTTAATATAGACAGTATACAGTATACATGGTTAATATAGACAGTATACATGGTTAATATAGACAGTATACAGTATACATGGTTAATATAGACAGTATACATGGTTAGTATAGACACTATACATGGTTTGTATAGACAGTATACAGTATACATGGTTAATATAGACAGTATACATGGTTAATATAGACAGTATACAGTATACATGGTTAATATAGACAGTATACAGTATACATGGTTAATATAGACAGTAAACATGGTTAATATAGACAGTATACACTATACATGGTTAGTATAGACAGTATACATGGTTAGTATAGACACTATACATGGTTAGTATAGACAGTATACATGGTTAATATAGACAGTATACAGTATACATGGTTAGTATAGACAGTATACATGGTTAATATAGACAGTATACATGGTTAATATAGACAGTATACATGGTTAATATAGACAGTATACAGTATACATGGTTAATATAGACAGTATACATGGTTAATATAGACAGTATACATGGTTAATATAGACAGTATACATGGTTAATATAGACAGTATACATGGTTAATATAGACAGTATACAGTATACATGGTTAGTATAGACAGTATACATGGTTAATATAGACAGTATACATGGTTAATATAGACAGTATACATGGTTAATATAGACAGTATACATGGTTAATATAGACAGTATACATGGTTAATATAGACAGTATACATGGTTAATATAGACAGTATACATGGTTAATATAGACAGTATACATGGTTAATATAGACAGTATACATGGTTAATATAGACAGTATACATGGTTAATATAGACAGTATACATGGTTAATATAGACAGTATACAGTATACATGGTTAATATAGACAGTATACATGGTTAATATAGACAGTATACATGGTTAATATAGACAGTATACATGGTTAATATAGACAGTATACATGGTTAATATAGACAGTATACAGTATACATGGTTAATATAGACAGTATACATGGTTAATATAGACAGTATACAGTATACATGGTTAATATAGACAGTATACAGTATACATGGTTAATATAGACAGTATACATGGTTAATATAGACAGTATACATGGTTAATATAGACAGTATACATGGTTAATATAGACAGTATACATGGTTAATATAGACAGTATACATGGTTAATATAGACAGTATACAGTATACATGGTTAATATAGACAGTATACAGTATACATGGTTAATATAGACAGTATACATGGTTAATATAGACAGTATACATGGTTAATATAGACAGTATACAGTATACATGGTTAATATAGACAGTATACATGGTTAATATAGACAGTATACAGTATACATGGTTAATATAGACAGTATACATGGTTAATATAGACAGTATACATGGTTAATATAGACAGTAGACAGTATACATGGTTAATATAGACAGTATACATGGTTAATATAGACAGTATACATGGTTAATATAGACAGTATACATGGTTAATATAGACAGTATACATGGTTAATATAGACAGTATACATGGTTAATATAGACAGTATACATGGTTAATATAGACAGTATACATGGTTAATATAGACAGTATACATGGTTAATATAGACAGTATACATGGTTAATATAGACAGTATACATGGTTAATATAGACAGTAAACATGGTTAATATAGACAGTATACATGGTTAATATAGACAGTATACATGGTTAATATAGACAGTATACATGGTTAATATAGACAGTATACATGGTTAATATAGACAGTATACAGTATACATGGTTAATATAGACAGTATACATGGTTAATATAGACAGTATACATGGTTAGTATAGACAGTATACATGGTTAATATAGACAGTATACATGGTTAATATAGACAGTATACATGGTTAATATAGACAGTAAACATGGTTAATATAGACAGTATACATGGTTAATATAGACAGTATACATGGTTAATATAGACAGTATACATGGTTAATATATACAGTATACATGGTTAATATAGACAGTATACAGCATACATGGTTAATATAGACAGTATACATGGTTAATATAGACAGTATACATGGTTAGTATAGACAGTATACATGGTTAGTATAGACAGTATACAGTATACATGGTTAATATAGACAGTATACATGGTTAATATAGACAGTATACATGGTTAATATAGACAGTATACATGGTTAATATAGACAGTATACATGGTTAATATAGACAGTATACATGGTTAATATAGACAGTATACATGGTTAATATAGACAGTATACATGGTTAATATAGACAGTATACAGTATACATGGTTAGTATAGACAGTATACATGGTTAATATAGACAGTATACATGGTTAATATAGACAGTATACAGTATACATGGTTAATATAGACAGTATACAGTATACATGGTTAGTATAGACAGTATACATGGTTAGTATAGACAGTATACATGGTTAATATAGACAGTATACATGGTTAATATAGACAGTATACAGTATACATGGTTAATATAGACAGTATACATGGTTAATATAGACAGTATACATGGTTAATATAGACAGTATACATGGTTAATATAGACAGTATACATGGTTAATATAGACAGTATACATGGTTAATATAGACAGTATACAGTATACATGGTTAATATAGACAGTATACATGGTTAATATAGACAGTATACATGGTTAATATAGACAGTATACATGGTTAGTATAGACAGTATACAGTATACATGGTTAATATAGACAGTATACATGGTTAATATAGACAGTATACATGGTTAATATAGACAGTATACATGGTTAATATAGACAGTATACATGGTTAATATAGACAGTATACATGGTTAATATAGACAGTATACATGGTTAATATAGACAGTATACATGGTTAATATAGACAGTATACATGGTTAATATATACAGTATACATGGTTAATATAGACAGTATACAGCATACATGGTTGACATAGACAGTATACATGGCATTATAGACAGTAGACATGGTTAATATAGACAGTATACATGGTTAATATAGACAGTATACATGGTTAATATAATAGTATACATGGTTAATATAGACAGTATACATGGTTATTTATAGACAGCATACAGTATACATGGTTAATATAGACAGCATACAGCATACATGGTTAATATAGACAGCATACGGCTAATATAGACAGCAGTATACATGGTTAGTATAGACAGTATACAGTATACATGGTTAATATAGACAGTATACATGGTTAATATAGACAGTATACATGGTTAATATAGACAGTATACATGGTTAATATAGACAGTATACATGGTTAATATAGACAGTATACATGGTTAATATAGACAGTACAGTATACATGGTTAATATAGACACTATACAGTATACATGGTTAATAAAGACAGTATACATGGTTAATATAGACAGTATACATGGTTAATATAGACAGTATACAGTATACATGGTTAATATATACAGTATACATGGTTAATATAGACAGTATACATATACATGGTTAATATAGACAGTATACAGGTTAATACATATACATGGATTGTATAGACAGTAGACAGTATACATGGTTGGTATAGACAGTATACATGGTTAATATAGACAGTATACATGGTTAATATAGACAGTATACATGGTTAATATAGACAGTATACATGAAGTTGTATAGACAGTATACATGGTTAATATAGACAGTATACATGGTTAATATAGACAGTATACATGGTTAATATAGACAGCATACATGGTTAATATAGACAGTATACATGGTTAATATAGACAGTATACATGGTTAATATAGACAGTATACATGGTTAATATAGACAGTATACATGGTTAATATAGACAGTATACATGGTTAATATAGACAGTATACATGGTTAGTATAGACAGTATACATGGTTAATATAGACAGTATACATGGTTAATATAGACAGTATACAGTATACATGGTTAATATAGACAGTACATGGTTAATATAGACAGTATACATGGTTAGTATAGACAGTATACATGGTTAATATAGACAGTAAACATGGTTAATATAGACAGTATACATGGTTAATATAGACAGTATACATGGTTAATATAGACAGTATACATGGTTAATATAGACAGTATACATGGTTAATATAGACAGTATACATGGTTAGTATAGACAGTATACATGGTTAATATAGACAGTATACAGTATACATGGTTAATATAGACAGTATACATGGTTAATATAGACAGTATACATGGTTAGTATAGACAGTATACATGGTTAATATAGACAGTATACATGGTTAATATAGACAGTATACATGGTTAATATAGACAGTATACATGGTTAATATAGACAGTATACATGGTTAGTATAGACAGTATACATGGTTAATATAGACAGTATACATGGTTAGTATAGACAGTATACATGGTTAATATAGACAGTATACATGGTTAATATAGACAGTATACAGTATACATGGTTAATATAGACAGTATACATGGTTAATATAGACAGTATACATGGTTAGTATAGACAGTATACATGGTTAATATTAGTATACAGTATACATGGTTAATATAGACAGTATACATGGTTAATATAGACAGTATACATGGTTAATATAGACAGTATACATGGTTAATATAGACAGTATACATGGTTAATATAGACAGTATACATGGTTAATATAGACAGTATACATGGTTAATATAGACAGTATACAGTATACATGGTTAATATAGACAGTATACATGGTTAATATAGACAGTATACATGGTTAATATAGACATATACATGGTTAATATAGACAGTATACATGGTTAATATAGACAGTATACATGGTTAATATAGACAGTATACATGGTTAATATAGACAGTATACATGGTTAATATAGACAGTATACATGGTTAATATAGACAGTATACATGGTTAGTATAGACATATACATGGTTAGTACAGACAGTATACATGGTTAATATAGACAGTATACATGGTTAATATAGACATATACATGGTTAATATAGACAGTATACATGGTTAGTATAGACAGTATACATGGTTAATATAGACAGTATACATGGTTAATATAGACAGTATACATGGTTAATATAGACGGTATACATGGTTAGTATAGACAGTATCATGGTTAATATAGACAGCATACATGGTTAGTATAGACAGCATACATGGTTAATATAGACAGTATACATGGTTAATATAGACAGCATACATGGTTAATATAGACAGTATGGTTAATATAGACAGTATGGTTAATATAGACAGTATAGACAGCATGGTTAATATAGACAGTATACATGGTTATATAGACATATACATGGTTAGTATAGACAGTATACATGGTTAATATAGACAGTATACATGGTTAATATAGACAGTATACATGGTTAATATAGACAGTATACATGGTTAATATAGACAGTATACATGGTTAATATAGACAGTAAACATGGTTAATATAGACAGTATAAACATGGTTAATATAGACAGTATACATGGTTAATATAGACAGTATACAGTATACATGGTTAATAAAGACAGTATACATGGTTAATATAGACAGTATACATGGTTAATATAGACAGTATACAGGTTAATATAGACGGTATATACATGGTTAATATAGACAGTATACATGGTTAATATAGACAGTATACAGTATACATGGTTAATATAGACATACATGGTTAATATAGACAGTATACATGGTTAATATAGACAGTATACATGGTTAATATAGACAGTATACAGTATACATGGTTAATATAGACAGTATACATGGTTAATATATAGACAGTATACATGGTTAATATAGACAGTATACATGGTTAATATAGACAGTATACAGTATACATGGTTAATATAGACAGTATACATGGTTAATATAGACAGGTAACATGGTTAATATAGACAGTAAACATGGTTAATATAGACAGTATACATGGTTAATATAGACAGTATACATGTTAATATAGACAGTATACATGGTTAGTATAGACAGTATACATGGTTAATATAGACAGTATACATGGTTAATATAGACAGTATACATGGTTAATATAGACAGTAGACAGTATACATGGTTAATATAGACAGTATACATGGTTAATATAGACAGTATACATGGTTAATATAGACAGTATACATGGTTAGTATAGACAGTATACATGGTTAGTATAGACAGTATACAGTATACATGGTTAGTATAGACAGTATACAGTATACATGGTTAATATAGACAGTATACATGGTTAGTATAGACAGTATACATGGTTAATATAGACAGTATACATGGTTAATATAGACAGTATACATGGTTAATATAGACAGTATACATGGTTAATATAGACAGTATACATGGTTAATATAGACAGTATACATGGTTAATATAGACAGTATACAGTATACATGGTTAATATAGACAGTATACAGTATACATGGTTAGTATAGACAGTATACATGGTTAATATAGACAGTATACATGGTTAATATAGACAGTATACATGGTTAATATAGACAGTATACAGTATACATGGTTAATATAGACAGTATACATGGTTAATATAGACAGTATACATGGTTAATATAGACAGTATACATGGTTAATATAGACAGTATACATGGTTAATATAGACAGTATACATGGTTAATATAGACAGTATACATGGTTAATATAGACAGTATACATGGTTAATATAGACGGTATGCATGGTTAATAGACAGTATACATGGTTAATATAGACGGTATACATGGTTAATATAGACAGTATACAGTATACATGGTTAATATAGACAGTATACAGCATACATGGTTAATATAGACAGTATACATGGTTAATATAGACAGTATACATGGTTGGCCTCAGACATTGCTACAGTATACATGGTTAATATAGACGGTATACATGGTTGGTATGAACCAGTATACAGTATACATGGTTTAATATAGACAGTATACATGGTTAATATAGACAGTATACATGGTTAATATAGACGGTATATAAGTTAATATGAACAATCCATGTGTATCTGGGCCATACCGCTGGTTAATATAGACCAGTATACAACGGATTATCTCAGGCAAGTATACATGGTTAATATAGACAGTATACAGTATACATGGTTAGTATAGACGGTATACAGTAGCCATGGTTAATAAGGCAGTATACATGGTTAATATAGACAGTATACATGGTTAATATAGACAGTATACAGTATACATGGTTAATATAGACAGTATACATGGTTAATATAGACAGTATACAGTATACATGGTTAGTATAGACAGTATACATGGTTAATATAGACAGTATACATGGTTAATATAGACAGTATACATGGTTAATATAGACAGTATACAGTATACATGGTTAGTATAGACAGTATACATGGTTAATATAGACAGTATACATGGTTAATATAGACAGTATACATGGTTAATATAGACAGTATACATGGTTAATATAGACAGTATACATGGTTAATATAGACAGTATACATGGTTAATATAGACAGTATACATGGTTAATATAGACAGTATACAGTATACATGGTTAATATAGACAGTATACATGGTTAATATAGACAGTATACATGGTTAATATAGACAGTATACATGGTTAATATAGACAGTATACATGGTTAATATATACAGTATACATGGTTAATATAGACAGTATACTGTATACATGGTTAATATAGACAGTATACATGGTTAATATAGACAGTATACATGGTTAATATAGACAGTATACATGGTTAATATAGACAGTATACATGGTTAATATAGACAGTATACAGTATACATGGTTAGTATAGACAGTATACATGGTTAATATAGACAGTATACATGGTTAATATAGACAGTATACATGGTTAATATAGACAGTATACATGGTTAATATAGACAGTATACAGTATACATGGTTAATATAGACAGTATACATGGTTAATATAGACAGTATACATGGTTAATATAGACAGTAGACAGTATACATGGTTAATATAGACAGTATACATGGTTAATATAGACAGTATACATGGTTAGTATAGACAGTATACATGGTTAATATAGACAGTATACATGGTTAATATAGACAGTATACATGGTTAATATAGACAGTATACATGGTTAATATAGACAGTATACATGGTTAATATAGACAGTATACATGGTTAATATAGACAGTATACATGGTTAATATAGACAGTATACATGGTTAATATAGACAGTATACATGGTTAATATAGACAGTATACATGGTTAATATAGACAGTATACATGGTTAATATAGACAGTATACATGGTTAATATAGACAGTATACGGTTAATATAGACAGTATACATGGTTAATATAGACAGTATACATGGTTAATATAGACAGTATACATGGTTAATATAGACAGCTATACATGGTTAATATAGACAGTATACATGGTTAATATAGACAGTATACATGGTTAATATAGACAGTATACATGGTTAATATAGACAGTATACATGGTTAATATAGACAGTATACAGTATACATGGTTAATATAGACAGTATACAGTATACATGGTTAATATAGACAGTATACATGGTTAATATAGACAGTATACATGGTTAATATAGACAGTATACAGTATACATGGTTAATATAGACAGTATACATGGTTAATATAGACAGTATACATGGTTAATATAGACAGTATACATGGTTAATATAGACAGTATACATGGTTAGTATAGACAGTATACAGTATACATGGTTAATATAGACAGTATACATGGTTAATATAGACAGTATACATGGTTAATATAGACACTATACATGGTTAGTATAGACAGTATACATGGTTAGTATAGACAGTATACATGGTTAATATAGACAGTATACATGGTTAATATAGACAGTATACATGGTTAGTATAGACAGTATACAGTATACATGGTTAATATAGACAGTATACATGGTTAATATAGACAGTATACAGTATACATGGTTAGTATAGACAGTATACATGGTTAATATAGACAGTATACAGTATACATGGTTAGTATAGACAGTATACAGTATACATGGTTAATATAGACAGTATACAGTATACATGGTTAGTATAGACAGTATACATGGTTAGTATAGACAGTATACAGTATACATGGTTAGTATAGACAGTATACATGGTTAGTATAGACAGTATACATGGTTAGTATAGACAGTATACAGTATACATGGTTAGTATAGACAGTATACATGGTTAATATAGACAGTATACATGGTTAATATAGACAGTAGACAGTATACATGGTTAATATAGACAGTATACATGGTTAATATAGACAGTATACATGGTTAATATAGACAGTATACATGGTTAATATAGACAGTATACATGGTTAATATAGACAGTATACATGGATAATATAGACAGTATACATGGTTAATATAGACAGTATACATGGTTAATATAGACAGTAGACAGTATACATGGTTAATATAGACAGTATACAGTATACATGGTTAATATAGACAGTATACATGGTTAATATAGACACTATACATGGTTAATATAGACACTATACATGGTTAATATAGACAGTATACAGTATACATGGTTAATATAGACACTATACATGGTTAATATAGACAGTATACATGGTTAATATAAGAGACAGTACAGTATACATGGTTAATATAGACAGTATACATGGTTACGATATATTGCATACAGTATACATGAGCATTATAGACAGTATACACTATACATGGTTAATATAGACAGTATACATGGTTAATAGACAGTATACATGGTTAATATAGACAGTATACATGGTTAATATAGACAGTATACAGTATACATGGTTAATATAGACAGTATACAGTATACATGGTTAATATAGACAATATACACCATACATGGTTAATATAGACAGTATACATATACACGGTTAATATAGACAGTATACAGTATACATGGTTAATATGAAGTATACATGGTTTATTATACATGGTTAATATAGACAGTATACAGTATACATGGTTAATATAGACAGTATACATGTATATAGACAGTTACAGTATACATGAATATAGACAGTATACATGGTTAATATAGACAGTATACATGGTTAATATAGACGGTAGACATGGTTAATATAGACAGTATACATGGTTAATATAGACAGTATACATGGTTAATATAGACAGTATACACACTATACAGTATACATGGTTAATATAGACAGTATACAGTATACATGGTTAATATAGACACTATACACTATACATGGTTAATATAGACAGTATACATGGTTAATATAGACAGTATGCACTGGTTAATATAGACAGTATACATGGTTGTATATAGACAGTATACACTATACATGGTTAATATAGACAGTATACAGTATATAGACATGGTTAATATAGACAGTATACATGGTTAATATAGACACTATACATGGATTAATATAGACGGTATACATGGTTAATATAGACAGTATACATGGTTAATATAAACACCATACATGTATTAATATAGACAGTATACATGGTTAATATAGACAGTATACACATACATGGTTAATATAGACAGTATACATGGTTAATATAAACAGTATACATGGTTAATATAGACAGTATACAGTATACATGGTTAATATAGACGGTATACAGTATACACCATACATGGTTAATATTAGACAGTATACATTTTGTTAATATAGACAGTATACATGGTTAATATAGACAGTATACATGGTTAATATAGACAGTATACATGGTTAATATAGAATGCATACGTGTATACATGGTTAATATAGACAGTATACATGGTTAATATAGACAGCATACACTATGGTTAATATAGACAGTATACATGGTTAATATAGACAGTATACATGGTTAATATAGACAGTATACATGGTTAATATAGACAGTATACATGGTTAATATAGACAGTATACATGGTTAATATAGACAGTAACCATGGTTAATATAGACAGACAGTATACATGGTTAATATAGACAGTATACACTATACATGGTTAATATAGACAGTATACATGGTTAATATAGACAGTATACATGGTTAATATAGACAGTATACACTATACATGGTTAATATAGACAGTATACATGGTTAATATAGACAGTATACAGTATACATGGTTAATATAGACAGTATACATGGTTAATATAGACAGTATACATGGTTAATGTAGACAGTATACAGTATACATGGTTAATATAGACAGTATACATGGTTAATATAGACAGTATACATGGTTAATATAGACAGTATACATGGTTAGTATAGACAGTATACATGGTTAATATAGACAGTATACATGGTTAATATAGACAGTATACAGTATACATGGTTAGTATAGACAGTATACATGGTTAATATAGACAGTATACAGTATACATGGTTAGTATAGACAGTATACACTATACATGGTTAGTATAGACAGTATACAGTATACATGGTTAATATAGACAGTATACATGGTTAGTATAGACAGTATACATGGTTAATATAGACAGTAGACAGTATACATGGTTAATATAGACAGTATACATGGTTAATATAGACAGTATACATGGTTAATATAGACAGTATACAGTATACATGGTTAATATAGACAGTATACATGGTTAATATAGACAGTATACATGGTTAATATAGACAGTATACATGGTTAATATAGACAGTATACAGTATACATGGTTAATATAGACAGTATACATGGTTAATATAGACAGTATACACTATACATGGTTAGTATAGACAGTATACAGTATACATGGTTAATATAGACAGTATACATGGTTAATATAGACAGTATACATGGTTAGTATAGGCAGTATACATGGTTAATATAGACAGTAGACAGTATACATGGTTAATATAGACAGTATACAGTATACATGGTTAATATAGACAGTATACACTATACATGGTTAATATAGACAGTATACATGGTTAATATAGACAGTATACATGGTTAATATAGACAGTATACATGGTTAATATAGACAGTATACATGGTTAATATAGACAGTATACATGGTTAATATAGACAGTATACATGGTTAATATAGACAGTATACATGGTTAATATAGACAGTATACATGGTTAATATAGACAGTATACAGTATACATGGTTAATATAGACAGTATACATGGTTAATATAGACAGTATACATGGTTAATATAGACAGTATACATGGTTAATATAGACAGTATACATGGTTAATATAGACAGTATACATGGTTAATATAGACAGTATACATGGTTAATATAGACAGTATACATGGTTAATATAGACAGTATACATGGTTAATATAGACAGTATACATGGTTAATATAGACAGTATACATGGTTAATATAGACAGTATACATGGTTAATATAGACAGTATACAGTATACATGGTTAATATAGACAGTATACAGTATACATGGTTAATATAGACAGTATACAGTATACATGGTTAATATAGACAGTATACATGGTTAATATAGACAGTAGACAGTATACATGGTTAATATAGACAGTATACATGGTTAATATAGACAGTATACATGGTTAATATAGACAGTATACATGGTTAATATAGACAGTATACAGTATACATGGTTAATATAGACAGTATACATGGTTAATATAGACAGTATACATGGTTAGTATAGACAGTATACATGGTTAATATAGTCAGTATACATGGTTAATATAGACAGTAGACAGTATACATGGTTAATATAGACAGTATACATGGTTAATATAGACAGTATACATGGTTAGTATAGACAGTATACAGTATACATGGTTAGTATAGACAGTATACATGGTTAATATAGACAGTATACAGTATACATGGTTAATATAGACAGTATACATGGTTAGTATAGACAGTATACATGGTTAATATAGACAGTATACATGGTTAATATAGACAGTATACATGGTTAATATAAACAGTATACATGGTTAGTATAGACAGTATACATGGTTAATATAGACAGTAGACAGTATACATGGTTAGTATAGACAGTATACATGGTTAATATAGACAGTATACATGGTTAGTATAGACAGTATACATGGTTAATATAGACACTATACAGTATACATGGTTAATATAGACAGTATACATGGTTAATATAGACAGTATACATGGTTAATATAGACAGTATACATGGTTAATATAGACACTATACAGTATACATGGTTAATATAGACAGTATACATGGTTAATATAGACAGTATACATGGTTAATATAGACAGTATACATGGTTAATATAGACAGTATACATGGTTAATATAGACAGTATACATGGTTAGTATAGACAGTATACATGGTTAATATAGACAGTATACATGGTTAATATAGACAGTATACAGTATACATGGTTAATATAGACAGTATACATGGTTAATATAGACAGTATACATGGTTAATATAGACAGTAGACAGTATACATGGTTAGTATAGACAGTATACATGGTTAATATAGACAGTATACATGGTTAATATAGACAGTATACATGGTTAGTATAGACAGTATACATGGTTAATATAGACAGTATACAGTATACATGGTTAATATAGACAGTATACATGGTTAATATAGACAGTATACATGGTTAATATAGACAGTATACATGGTTAATATAGACAGTATACATGGTTAATATAGACAGTATACATGGTTAATATAGACAGTATACAGTATACATGGTTAATATAGACAGTATACATGGTTAGTATAGACAGTATACATGGTTAATATAGACAGTATACATGGTTAATATAGACAGTATACATGGTTAATATAGACAGTATACATGGTTAATATAGACAGTATACATGGTTAATATAGACAGTATACATGGTTAATATAGACAGTATACATGGTTAATATAGACAGTATACAGTATACATGGTTAATATAGACAGTATACATGGTTAGTATAGACAGTATACATGGTTAATATAGACAGTATACATGGTTAATATAGACAGTATACATGGTTAATATAGACAGTATACATGGTTAATATAGACAGTATACATGGTTAATATAGACACTATACATGGTTAATATAGACAGTATACATGGTTAATATAGACAGTATACATGGTTAATATAGACAGTATACATGGTTAATATAGACAGTATACATGGTTAATATAGACAGTATACATGGTTAATATAGACAGTATACATGGTTAATATAGACAGTATACATGGTTAATATAGACAGTATACATGGTTAATATAGACAGTATACAGTATACATGGTTAATATAGACAGTATACATGGTTAATATAGACAGTATACATGGTTAATATAGACAGTATACATGGTTAATATAGACAGTATACATGGTTAATATAGACAGTATACATGGTTAATATAGACAGTATACATGGTTAATATAGACAGTATAGATGGTTAATATAGACAGTATACATGGTTAATATAGACAGTATACATGGTTAATATAGACAGTATACATGGTTAATATAGACAGTATACATGGTTAATATAGACAGTATACAGTATACATGGTTAATATAGACAGTATAGATGGTTAATATAGACAGTATACATGGTTAATATAGACAGTATACATGGTTAATATAGACAGTATACATGGTTAATATAGACAGTATACAGTATAGATGGTTAATATAGACAGTATACACATGGTTAATATAGACAGTATACATGGTTAATATAGACAGTACATACATGGTTAATATAGACAGTATACAGTATACATGGTTAATATAGACAGTATACATGGTTAATATAGACAGTATACATGGTTAGTATTTCCCATTTACCTCTGCAAGATCACATCAATAAAAGCTCTAATCGTTTTTGTTGATGATAAAGTCAATTATAATCAAGACTTGGGTTGAATAAATCATGTTTATCTTGACCAAATGTAAAAGAAACAAGGTGTTCATCACTGTTGATGTTTATTGCTTTGAACTGAACAAAGGACGCATTTTACATACAGTATTTAATGGAAATGAGAAATGAGCACAAATTGAACAATTAAGGCTGGTCTACACCCCACATAAGGAACAGAGTTTTACTGCGTGTGTGTGCATTGCAATGTATTTTGCACGTGATACATGTGTACTGTCTCTTCCTGTCCTTCTTGGGACCACACATCATCACTCAGTGCTTCTTCTTGTTGCTACCGGCTGCAATCTAGAATGATGAAACACTTAGTTCAGACATTTTTACTAACACATCACTCACTCACTCACATATATAAACTCAGCCAAAAAAAGAAACCTAATTCTTACTGTCAACTGCGCTTATTTTGAGGAAACTTAACATAAATATTTGTATGAACATAACAAGATTCAACAACTGAGACATAAACTGAACAAGTTCCACAGACATGTGACTAACAGAAATGGAATAATGTGTCCCCTGAACAAAGGGGGGTCAAACTCAAAAGTAACAGGTCAGTATCTGGTGTGGCCACCAGCTGCATTAAGTACTGCAGTGCATCTCCTCCTCATGACTGCACCAGATTTGCCCATTCTTGCTGTGAGATGTTACCTCTTCACCAAAGCTGCAGATTCCCGGACATTTCTAGAGAGGGAATGGCCCCTAGCCCTCACCCTCCGATTCCAGCGAATTCCCAGACATAATGATTGAGATCCGGGCTCTTCGCTGGCCATGGCAGAACACTGACCTTCCTGTCTTGCAGAAATCACGCATACGACAAGCAGTATTGCTGGTGGCGTTGTCATGCTGGAGGAGTCATGTCCCAGGAGGTGAGCCCTGCAGGAAAGGTACCACATGAGGAGGAGGATCCCTGTAACGCTCAGTGGTAAGGTTGCCTGCAATGACAACAAGCTCAGTCCGATGATGCTGTGACACACCGCCCCAGACCATGGCCAGTTCCCTCCACCTCCAAATCGATCCCGCTCCAGAGTACAGGCCTCAGTGTAACGCTCATTCCTTCGACGATAAACACGAATCCTCTGACGAGGAGTAGTAAGGATTGGAGGACCAATGCGCAGCGTGGTACGTGTTCATGCTCTTTATTAAAACAAGCGAACACTGAAACAAAACAATAACTGACACGTGAATAACTAACCAAAACAGTTCAGTGTGGAACACACAGACACAGAAAATATTCACCCACAACTCAAAAGTGAAACCAGGCTACCTAAGTATCGTTCTCAATCAGGAACAACGATTGACAGCTGGCTCTGATTGAGAACCATACCGGGCCAAACACAGAAATCCCAAATCATAGAAAAAGGAACATAGACAACCCACCCAACTCACGCCCTGACCATACTAAAACAAAGACATAACAAAAGTGTAATGCCCGGGGTGTAGTGGAGGAAGGAGTCAGACGCAGGAGACAGAGAGTTCAGAGTAGTCTTTAATACACCGACCAGGTGAAAAGAACAGAACTACCACTCAACACAAATAACCCAAACCACAGGGAACTAAAACAGCCCCAAACCACAGGGAACTAAAACAGCCCCAAACCACACTTAGGAACTAAAACAGCCCCAAGCCACAGGGGAACTAAAACAGCCCCAAACCACAGGGGGAACTAAAAACAGCCCCAAACCACAGGGAACTAAAACAGTCCCAAAACACAGGGGAACTAAACAGCCCCCAAAACACAGGAACTAAACAGCCCCAAAACACAGGAACTAAAACAGTCCCCAAAACACAGGTGAACTAAAACAGCCCCAAAACACAGGTGAACTAAACAGTCCCAAAACACAGGGGAACTAAACAGCCCCCCAAAACACAGGGGAACTAAAACAGCCCCCAAACCACAGGGAACTAAAACAGTCCCAAAACACAGGGGAACTAAAACAGCCCCAAACCACAGGAACTAAAACAGCCCCAAACCACAGGGGAACTAAAAACAGCCCCAAACCACAGGGGAACTAAAACAGCCCCAAACCACAGAACTAAAACAGTCCCAAAACACAGGGGAACTAAAACAGTCCCAAAACACAGGGGAACTAAACAGCCCCAAAACACAGGAGGAACTAAAACAGTCCCAAAACACAGGTGAACTAAAACAGCCCCAAAACACAGGTGAACTAAACAGTCCCAAAACACAGGGAACTAAACAGCCCCAAAACACAGAACTAAACAGCCCCAAAACACAGGGAACTAAAACAGTCCCAAAACACAGGTGAACTAAACAGTCCCAAAACACAGAGGGAACTAAACAGTCCCAAAACACAGGAACTAAAGCAGCCCCAAAACACAGAACTAAACAGCCCCAAGAAACACAGGGGAACTAAAACAGTCCCAAAACACAGGTGAACTAAACAGTCCCAAAACACAGGGGAACTAAACAGTCCCAAAACACAGGGAACTAAAACAGTCCCAAAACACAGGTGAACTAAACAGTCCCAAAACACCGGGGAACTAAACAGTCCCAAAACACAGAGGAACTAAACAGCCCCAAAACACAGGGGAACTAAACAGTCCCAAAACACAGGGGAACTAAACAGTCCCAAAACACAGGAACTAAAACAGTCCCAAAACACAGGGGAACTAAACAGCCCCAAAACACAGGGGAACTAAACAGTCCCAAAACACAGGGAACTAAAACAGCCCCAAAACACAGGGGGAACTAAACAGCCCCAAAACACAGGGGAACTAAACAGTCCCAAAACACAGACTAAACAGTCCCCCAAAACACAGAACTAAACAGTCGCAAAACACAGGGGAACTAAACAGTCCCAAAACACAGGGAACTAAACAGCCCCAAAACACAGGGAACTAAACAGTCCCAAAACACAGGGGAACTAAAACAGCCCCAAAACACAGGAACTAAACAGCCACAAAACACAGAACTAAACTGCCCCCAAAACACAGGGAACTAAACAGCCCGAAACACAGGGGGAACTAAACAGTATCAAAACACAGAACTAAACAGTCCCCAAAACACAGGGGAACTAAACAGCCCCAAAACACAGGGAACTAAACAGTCCCAAAACACAGGGGAACTAAACAGTCCCAAAACACAGGGGAACTACACAGGGAACTAAACAGTATCAAAACACAGGGGAACTAAACAGTCCCAAAACACAGGGAACTAAACAGCCCCAAAACACAGGGAACTAAAACAGTCCCCAAAACACAGGTGAACTAAACAGTCCCAAAACACAGGGGGAACTAAACAGTCCCAAAACACAGGGGAACTCAAGCAGTCCCCCAAAACACAGGGGAACTCAACAGTCCCAAAACACAGAACTAAACAGTCCCAAAACACAGGGGAACTAAACAGTCCCAAAACACAGGGAACTAAACAGTCCCAAAACCTGGGGAACTAAACAGTCCCAAAACACAGGGGAACTAAACAGCCCCAAAACACAGGGGAACTAAACAGCCCCAAAACACAGGGGAACTAAACAGTCCCAAAACACAGGGAACTAAACAGTCCCAAAACACAGGGGAACTAAAACAGTCCCAAAACACAGGGAACTAAACAGCCCCAAAACACAGGGGAACTAAACAGTCCCAAAACACAGGGGAACTAAAACAGCCCCAAAACACAGGGAACTAAACAGCCCCAAAACACAGGGAACTAAACAGTCCCCCAAAACACAGGGAACTAAACAGTCCCAAAACACAGGGAACTAAAACAGTCCCAAAACACAGGGGAACTAAACAGCCCCAAAACACAGGGGAACTAAACAGTCCCAAAACACAGGGAACTAAAAACAGCCCCAAAACACAGGGGAACTAAACAGCCACAAAACACAGGGGAACTAAACTGCCCCAAAACACAGGGAACTAAACAGCCCCAGAAACACAGGGAACTAAACAGTATCAAAACACAGGAGAACTAAACAGTCCCAAAACACAGGGGAACTAAACAGTCCCAAAACACAGGGAACTAAAACAGTCCCAAAACACAGGGGAACTAAACAGTCCCCCAAAACACAGATGAACTAAACAGTCCCAAAACACAGGGGAACTAAACAGCCCCGAAACACAGGGGAACTAAACAGTCCCAAAACACAGGGGAACTAAACAGTCCCCAAAACACAGGGGAACTAAACAGCCCCAAAACACAGGGGAACTAAACAGTCCCCAAAACACAGGGGAACTAAACAGTCCCAAAACACAGGGAACTAAACAGTATCAAAACACAGAACTAAACAGTCCCAAAACACAGGGGGAACTAAACAGTCCCAAAACACAGGGGAACTAAACAGTCCCAAAACACAGGGAACTAAACAGCCCCAAAACACAGGAACTAAACAGCCCCAAAACACAGAACTAAACAGTCCCAAAACACAGGGGAACTAAACAGTCCCAAAACACAGGGGAAGTAAAACAGTCCCAAAACACAGGGAACTAAACAGCCCCAAAACACAGGGGAACTAAACAGTCCCAAAACACAGAGAACTAAAACAGCCCCAAAACACAGGGAACTAAACAGCCCCAAAACACAGGGAACTAAACAGTCCCCAAAACACAGAACTAAACAGTCCCAAAACACAGGGGAACTAAAACAGTCCCAAAACACAGGGAACTAAACAGCCCCAAAACACAGGGGAACTAAACAGTCCCAAAACACAGGGGAACTAAAACAGCCCCCAAAACACAGGGAACTAAACAGCCCCAAAACACAGGGAACTAAACAGTCCCAAAACACAGAACTAAACAGTCCCAAAACACAGGGGAACTAAACAGTATCAAAACACAGGGAACTAAACAGTCCCAAAACACAGGGAACTAAACAGCCCCAAAACACAGGGGAACTAAACAGTCCCAAAACACAGGGGAACTAAACAGCCCCAAAACACAGGGGAACTAAACAGCCACAAAACACAGGGGAACTAAACTGCCCCAAAACACAGGGGAACTAAACAGCCCCGAAACACAGGGAACTAAACAGTATCAAAACACAGGGGAACTAAACAGTCCCAAAACACAGGGGAACTAAACAGCCCCAAAACACAGGGGAACTAAACAGTCCCAAAACACAGGGGAACTAAACAGTCCCAAAACACAGGGGAACTAAACAGTCCCGAAACACAGGGGAACTAAACAGTATCAAAACACAGGGAACTAAACAGTCCCAAAACACAGGGGAACTAAACAGCCCCAAAACACAGGGGAACTAAACAGTCCCGAAACACAGGGGAACTAAACAGCCCCAAAACACAGGGAACTAAACAGTCCCGAAACACAGGGAACTAAACAGTCCCAAAACACAGGGGAACTAAACAGTATCAAAAAACAGCTCACGTACACGAACAACCGTGACATACATGCGTGTACAAAGAGTACACATGAAACAATCCCGCACACCTCTGGGCGGCTGGCTAATAAAGCCCAATTAATTAATTAATTAATTAACTAATAAACAGGTGTAACTAATAAACCGAATTAACAGCAGGTGTAACTAATAAGCAATTAACAGCCTAATGGTGTAACTAATAAACCTAATTAACAACAGGTGTAACTAATAAACCTAATTAACAACAGGTGTAACTAATAAACCTAATTAACAACAAATTGTAACTAATAAACCTAATTAACAACAGGTGTAACTAATGAACCTAATTAACAACAGGTGTAACTAATAAACCTAATTAACAACAGGTGTAACTAATGAACCTAATTAACAACAGGTGTAACTAAAAAACCTAATTAACAACAGGTGTAACTAATGAACCTAATTAAAAACAGGTGTAACTAATGCACCTAATTAACAACAGGTGTAACTAATAAACCTAATTAACAACAGGTGTAACTAATGAACCTAATTAACAACAGGTGTAACTAATAAACCTAATTAACAACAGGTGTAACTAATAAACCTAATTAACAACAGGTGTAACTAATGAACCTAATTAACAACAGGTGTAACTAATAAACCTTAATTAACAACAGGTGTAACTAATAAACCTAATTAACAACAGGTGTAACTAATAAACCTAATTAACAACAGGTGTAACTAATAAACCTAATTAACAACAGGTGTAACTAATAAACCTAATTAACAACAGGTAATGAACCTAATTAACAACAGGTGTAACTAATAAACCTTAATTAACAACAGGTGTAACTAATAAACCTAATTAACAACAGGTGTAACTAATGAACCTAATTAACAACAGGTGTAACTAATAAACCTAATTAACAACAGGTGTAACTAATGAACCTAATTAACAACAGGTGTAACTAATAAACCTAATTAACAACAGGTGTAACTAATAAACCTAATTAACAACAGGTGTAACTAATAAACCTAATTAACAACAGGTGTAACTAATGAACCTAATTAACAACAGAGTGTAACTAATAAACCTAATTAACAACAGGTGTAACTAATGAACCTAATTAACAACAGGTGAACTAATAAACCAATTAACAACAGGTAACTAATGACCTAATTAACAACAGGTGTAACTAATGAACCTAATTAACAACAGGTGTAACTAATAAACCTAATTAACAACAGGTGTAACTAATAAACCTAATTAACAACAGGTGTAACTAATTAACCTAATTAACAACAGGTGTAACTAATTAAACTAATTAACAACAGGTGTAACTAATAAACCTAATTAACAACAGGTGTAACTAATAAACCTAATTAACAACAGGTGTAACTAATAAACCTAATTAACAACAGGTGTAACTAATGAACCTAATTAACAACAGGTGTAACTAATAAACCTAATTAACAACAGGTGTAACTAATGAACAATTAACAACAGGTGTAACTAATAAAAACCTAATTAACAACAGGTGTAACTAATAAACCTAATTAACAACAGGTGTAACTAATAAAACCTTTAACAACAGGTGTAACTAATAAACCTAATTAACAACAGGTGTAACTAATAAACCTAATTAACAACAGGTGTAACTAATAAACCTAATTAACAACAGGTGTAACTAAAAACCTAATTAACAACAGGTGTAACTAATAAACCTAATTAAAAACAGGTGTAACTAATGAACCTAATTAACAACAGGTGTAACTAATAAACCTAATTAACAACAGGTGTAACTAATGAACCTAATTAACAACAGGTGTAACTAAAAACCTAATTAACAACAGGTGTAACTAATAAACCTAATTAAAAACAGATGTAACTAATGAACCTAATTAACAACAGGTGTAACTAATAAACCTTAATTAACAACAGGTGTAACTAATAAACCTAATTAACAACAGGTGTAACTAATAAACCTAATTAACAACAGGTGTAACTAATAAACCTAATTAACAACAGGTGTAACTAATAAACAGAAAAGGAGGGGGAGGAAAAGATCAGTGGCAGCTAGTAGGCCGGTGACGACGACTGCCGTGCGCCACCCGAACGGGAAGGGGAGCCACCTTCGGTAGGAGTCGTGACAACGACCGCCGAGCGCCACCCGAACGGGAAGGGGAGCCACCTTCGGTAGGAGTCGTGACGGCGACCGCCGAGCGCCACCCGAACGGGAAGGGGAGCCACCTTCGGTCGGAGTCGTGACAAAAACAACTAAGGTCAGAACGTGACAACATCAATCACACTTACTTCCCGTATTGGAGTTTTTTGGTTCTGTGGGTCAGGTGGATGGGGCACCAGCATCCTCCTCCTGAATCCTCCTCACGATGGCTGCAGAAGCTGGGGTCCTTGGGATATGTTGCCTCCTCTGGATTTGAGGTCTTACCGATGCCCTGCCCAGCTCCTCGAGAAAGAGCCGTCTCCTCTGGAGCTTCCCTCTGTTCCAATCTGGGTTCAACATCGTCCAGATGACAAACGTGTTGTATGCCGAGATATTCAAGATGTTGAAGAATATCACAAGATGCCAGCGTAGGGTTCTTCTTCTGCAGCTGTAGCCAGTCACCAGCTTGTCTAAATCGTCCACCCCTCCTATTGTGGCATTGTAATCCGTTATGATTTCTGTTTTTCATGTTTCTGGCCACATATTCTCCCATCCCTATGCAGCGTAATCATGAGTACCACATTGTTGCCTTTCTTTGGTACGTAGGACACTAGGGACGAGTCGGACGTGAACACAAACGTAGAGGATTGATAGACCTGTTCCGTGTATTCAACAGCTGAGGTGGAATCTTTGGCTTGTTTTCATACTGTTCCTACCATCGTCAACCTTCCTCTTGGGGAGCTCCTGTCCCAACTTGTAATAGTAAAGAAGTTATTGAATGTGATGTTGTGGCCAGAGTCCCTGTGTCACATCCAGGACAACCCTCATCCCTTGGTTCTTCTCAGGGGCTCCTCCATCTGACTTCCCTGTATACACTTGCAATTTCCACGCATATGATGAAGCAACATCACAGGTAGCCTAGATCTTGATTCCATATTTTTCGTGTTTAGATGGTATGTATTGCCTGAAGGGTCAGCGGCCCTAAATGGCATAAGCTGCACAGTAACGTTACATTTACATTTACATTTAAGTCATTTGCAGACGCTCTTATCCAGAGCGACTTACAAATTAGTGCATTCACCTTATAACATCCAGTGGAACAGTCACTTTACAATAGTACATCTAAATCTTAAAGGGGGGTGAGAAGGATTACTTATCCTATCCTAGGTATTCCTTAAAGAGGTGGGGTTTCAGGTGTCTCCGGAAGGTGGTGATTGACTCCGCTGTCCTGGCGTCGTGAGGGAGTTTGTTCCACCATTGGGGGAGGCCAGAGCAGCGAACAGTTTTGCCTGGGCTGAGCGGGAACTGTACTTCCTCAGTGGTAGGGAGGCGGGGTGAGGCAGGCCAGAGGTGGATGAACGCAGTGCCCTTGTTTGGGTGTAGGGCCTGATCAGAGCCTGGAGGTACTGAGGTGCCGTTCCCCTCACAGCTCCGTGAGGCAAGCACCATGGTCTTGTAGCGGATGCGAGCAGCTTCAACTGGAGAGAGCGGAGGAGCGGGGTGCCTTGGGAAGGTTGAACAGCCAGTGGAGTCCTCGGAGACCCCTGTCTCCAGCGGAGGAGAGGACCATGCCATGGGTTTGAACGCTGGCTGCTGCTGAGAACTTGGGAAGGTTTCTTCCTAGGTTTGGCCTTTCTAGGAGTTTTCCTAGCCACCGTGCTTTACGCATTGGCTGTTTGGGGTTTTAGGCTGGGTTTCTGGCACTTTGAGATATCAGCTGATGGAAGGGCTTATAATGGCATTTGATTTTGTCAGGCAGGGCAGCCCAGCCAACAGCGAGTTGCAGTAATCCAGACGGGAGATGACAAGTGCCTGGATTAGGACCTGCGCCGCTTCCTGTGTGAGGCAGGGTCGTACTCTGCGGATGTTGTAGAGCATGAACCTACAGGAACGGGCCACCACCTTGATGTTAGTTGAGAACGACAGGGTGTTGTCCAGGATCACGCCAAGGTTCTTAGCGCTCTGGGAGGAGGACACAATGGAGTTGTCAACCGTGATGGCGAGATCATGGAACGGGCAGTCCTTCCCGGGAGGAAGAGCAGCTCCGTCTTGCCGAGGTTCAGCTTGAGGTGGTGATCCGTCATCCACACTGATATGTCTGCCAGACATGCAGAGATGCGATTTGCCACCTGGTCATCAGAAGGGGGAAAGGAGAAGATTAATTGTGTGTCGTCTGCATAGCAATGATAGGAGAGACCATGTGAGGTTATGACAGAGCCAAGTGACTTGGTGTATAGCGAGAATAGGAGAGGGCCTAGAACAGAGCCCTGGGGGACACCAGTGGTGAGAGCGCGTGGTGAGGAGACAGATTCTCGCCACGCCACCTGGTAGGAGCGACCTGTCAGGTAGGGACGCAATCCAGCGTGGGCCGCGCCGAGATGCCCAACTCGGAGAGGGTGGAGAGGAGGATCTGATGGTTCACAGTATCGAAGGCAGCCGATAGGTCTAGAAGGATGAGAGCAGAGGAGAGAGAGTTAGCTTTAGCAGTGCGGAGCGCCTCCGTGATACAGAGAAGAGCAGTCTCAGTTGAATGACTAGTCTTGAAACCTGACTGATTTGGATCAAGAAGGTCATTCAGAGAGAGATAGCGGGAGAGCTGGCCAAGGACGGCACGTTCAAGAGTTTTTCGAGAGAAAAGAAAGAAGGGATACTGGTCTGTAGTTTTGACATCGGAGGGATCGAGTGTAGGTTTTTCAGAAGGGTGCAACTCTCGCTCTCTTGAAGACGGAAGGGACGTAGCCAGCGGTCAGGGATGAGTTGATGAGCGAGGTGAGGTAAGGGAGAAGGTCTCCGGAAATGGTCTGGAGAAGAGAGGAGGGGATAGGGTCAAGCGGGCAGGTTGTTGGGCGGCCGGCCGTCACAAGACGCGAGATTTCATCTGGAGAGAGAGGGGAGAAAGAGGTCAGAGCACAGGGTAGGGCAGTGTGAGCAGAACCAGCGGTGCCATTTGACTTAGCAAACGAGGATCGGATGTCGTCAACCTTCTTTTCAAAATGGTTGACGAAGTCATCTGCAGAGAGGGAGGAGGGGGAGGAGGATTCAGGAGGGAGGAGAAGGTGGCAAAGAGCTTCCTAGGGTTAGAGGCAGATGCTTGGAATTTAGAGTGGTAGAAAATGGCTTTAGCAGCAGAGACAGAGGAGGAAAATGTAGAGAGGAAGGGAGTGAAAGGATGCCAGGTCCGCAGGAGGCGAGTTTTCCTCCATTTCCGCTCGGCTGCCCGGAGCCCTGTTCTGTGAGCTCGCAATGAGTCGTCGAGCCACGGGGCGGGAGGGGAGGACCGAGCCGGCCTGGAGGATAGGGGACATAGAGAGTCAAAGGATGCAGAAAGGGAGGAGAGGAGGGTTGAGGAGGCAGAATCAGGAGATAGGTTGGAGAAGGTTTGAGCAGAGGGAAGAGATGATAGGATGGAAGAGGAGAGAGTAGCGGGGAGAGAGAGCGAAGGTTGGGACGGCGCGATACCATCCGAGTAGGGGCAGTGTGGGAGGTGTTGGATGAGAGCGAGAGGGAAAAGGATACAAGGTAGTGGTCGGAGACTTGGAGGGGAGTTGCAATGAGGTTAGTGGAAGAACAGCATCTAGTAAAGATGAGGTCGAGCGTATTGCCTGCCTTGTGAGTAGGGGGAAGGTGAGAGGGTGAGGTCAAAGAGGAGAGGAGTGGAAAGAAGGAGGCAGAGAGGAATGAGTCAAAGGTAGACGTGGGGAGGTTAAAGTCGCCCAGCACTGTGAGAGGTGAGCCGTCCTCAGGAAAGGAGCTTATCAAGGCATCAAGCTCATTGATGAACTCTCCGAGGAACCTGGAGGGCGATAAATGATAAGGATGTTAAGCTTGAAAGGGCTGGTAACTGTGACAGCATGGAATTCAAAGGAGGCGATAGACAGATGGGTAAGGGGAGAAAGAGAATGACCACTTGGGAGAGATGAGGATCCCGGTGCCACCACCCCGACCAGGAGCTCTCGGGGTGTGCGAGAACACGTGGGCGGACGAAGAGAGAGCAGTAGGAGTAGCAGTGTTGTCTGTGGTGATCCATGTTTCCGTGAGTGCCAAGAAGTCGAGGGACTGGAGGGAGGCATAGGCTGAGATGAACTCTGCCTTGTTGGCCCAGGGTTGTAAAGACAGGGAAGGCAGTCCACCCACTTGTCTCTCTACACTGACCTGATAGCAGCTAGCTGGTCTCTCTGCATTGACCTGATTACAGCTAGCTTGTCTCTCTGCACTGACCTGATTACAGCTAGCTTGTCTCTCTGCACTGACCTGATTACAGCTAGCTTGTCTCTCTGCACTGACCTGATAGCAGCTAGCTTGTCTCTCTACACTGACCTGATAGCAGCTAGCTTGTCTCTCTGCACTGACCTGATAGCAGCTAGCTTGTCTCTCTACACTGACCTGATAGCAGCTAGCTTGTCTCTCTGCACTGACCTGATAGCAGCTAGCTTGTCTCTCTACACTGACCTGATAGCAGCTAGCTTGTCTCTCTGCACTGACCTGATAGCAGCTAGCTTGTCTCTCTGCACTGACCTGATAGCAGCTAGCTTGTCTCTCTGCACTGACTTGATAGCAGCTAGCTTGTCTCTCTGCACTGACATGATAGCAGCTAGCTTGTCTCTCTGCACTGACTTGATAGCAGCTAGCTGGTCTCTCTGCACTGACCTGATTGTAGCTAGCTTGTCTCTCTGCCTCCGAGCTGGTCTGGTGTCTCGGTTATCGAAGCAGATAATCATGGAAATAATGTGGAAGTTTTCCAGAGACATTGTTGCATGGGAAAGTTCTCTTCCAATTTCTGCATCCCACATGGAGTCTGTGATTCCCCATTGGATCTGAAAACACCAGCAAGGATAAGAACCCCAAACTATGCATGTAAATTAGTTTGGTCCATCTCCTTCCATCTCTCCAAGAACAGGCCTTCCCAAATTAGTGCAGTCCAGAATGATTTTCTGGATGGTGTCTTTGATGAACAATATATCAAAATAATGTATAGAAATAATGTATTGTAATAACATTGTGCAGGTTCCCGCAAGACATTGTGTAGTTTCACACAGTACAAACGGTAAAGAGTGTGAGAAAAGCAGGAGACAGGCAAGGAGACAGACAGGCAGACAAGCAGGGAGACAGGCAGGAGTCAGAAAGACAGACAGGGAGTCAGACAGACAGGACATTCATGAATCTGGACATTAATATAATTTTAATTTAATTTATACATTTAATTTGGCCAACGTCAACATTATCCTATAACTTAATTTAATAAAGTTTTTCCTAATTCACGGCTGTGGGAAGACACCAGTGAAAGTGTGAAGCTGTCTACAAGGCTGTCATGTGGTGGTTGACATAGCTGGAAAGAAAGTGACCTCCTTCGAGACAGTGAAAGTGTGAAGCTGTCTACAAGGTTGTCACATAGCTGGAAAGAAAGTGATCTCCTTCGAGACAGTGAAAGTGTGAAGCTGTCTACAAGGTTGTCACATAGCTGGAAAGAAAGTGACCTCCTTCGAGACCTGTGTATTTGCAAGGGGTTAATGCCTTGTATTTTCTTCTGTAAACTCTTGGAGCCCTTTTGACTCTTACAACTTCACACCTGTGTCTAGCTTCAACCTTGAGCCTCTGTAATTAGCTTCTAGATCTGAACATACCAGACCGTGTCCCTCACTGACATGTTAAGGGTCTCATTCCCAGCTGTCTTGTGTGTGCGTGTGTGTGTGACGTGGAGGGGGGAGAAGTGCATTTGAGTCTTGCTTGATGAACCAATGTTATTTATTGAAGGGGTTAAAAGGGACAGTTCACCCAAATTATATAATTACATATTGGTTTCCTTACGCTGCTTCCTTACCCTGTAAGCAGTCTATGGACAAAGCTAAGACAGCAATCCGTGCTTTCGTTTTGCTTACCTGGCCTTACCTGCAAACTGTTTAGCATTTGTGGCCCAAAACCAACACAGGTCAATATCCCGATATTAAGAAAGCAATATGTATTTTCGACATTTGGGTGAACTATCCCTTTAAAGGGTTTATTTGAGTCTTGCTTGATGTACTTGAACACATGGACTCACCTTAACCTTTTCTCCTGGCATCCTTTGTCTCCATAGAATGGAATGAGTGGAAGAGCTGAGATATATGATATATTTTATTGTCCCCCACCAAGATTGAACTCCCAGGTATTCATAGGAAATTGGTGGGTGTCATGTTCTGTATCTTAAAAGGCTGAGAAAATGGCCTTGTTTTTAAAGGACCTCACTTCATTGTTATATCTGATTTCGGTGTAGGTATTTTCAATGTAATATTCAAAATAGTGTAAGGACTATGTTAGTGTAGTGGCATTAGAAGCCAGTCAAGAGGTGGGAAGGGTGTAGCCGATGTTCTCCTTTCCCGTAGTGGACAATGTAGGAAATGCAAGGAGAACATTCTGAGTTTGCAGCCCAAGTCACACAGTCGTTTCACCCCTTCTGTAGGCTGGGGAAACTAATGAAGTGGTACCTCGTTTCCTAGTCGTCTTTTTAATGTTTATTTTTCAATTACAGGTAAGCAAAACCTCTTAGTGGGAAATAGATGTCACTATATTGACTAACTGTTGTCATGTGTTGTTGATAGTCATGTAATTCATGTTTTGTTTAATACATGTTGTTGATGTTTAGTTGAATAAATATTTAGTTGATTTAGTACAGTAATGCTATTCATGTTTTTAGGTTTTTGTTTTGGGGAAGTATTAATGTTTGTTAAATATTCTGCTGATCAATATAGTAATGTAGTTAATGTTTTGTTTAATACATTTTGTTGATCAGTATAGTAATGCAATTAATTTAATAAATTGATAAAACATAAAACTGTTTCCTAAATGTCTCATTAATATTGTGCATTGCTTTAAATGAATACATTTTGTTGACAAAAATGTACTGTTGATAGTATAGTAATGTAGTAAATGTTTTGTTTAATACATTTTGTTGATCAGTATGTAATTCCTAAAATATTCCCTATTCCCTCATTTATTCCCTAAAATATTCCCTATTCCCTCATATGTATGCCCTAAAATATTCCTATTCCCTCATATTTATTCCCTAAGATATGTAGTGCCTAGGTTAGTTGTCCATAATTTCATGACCTTAATAACAAAAAAATCTGTAATGAATAGCAATTTTAAATTCCCTTGTTGGTTAATGGACAGATAAAGGATAGCAACCTTCCCACTAGTCATCCTGGACATGCCGAATGGATTGGTCTGAACAGTCCGTCACTCTGTGTTGGTAATCCTGTTGAACGCGGCTTTAATTTTTTTAGTCGTTTGAAAGTCACGTTCTCCTCTGGCTACTTCTGGTTCTTGTTTCCTGGTTTGACACTCCCTCCAATGTTAGGGCAAGATACAGTGTATGTGACCTATTGGTTCGATTCAGGCAACTAGGCGTATGTCGCAAGTCACGATTTCACAGGAGAGCCGTTTTGTACGTTAAAAAAAAAAGTTTTTTTGTCAAGATGCATATTTTTAATGGGGGCATTTCATAGTAAACTTTCATTGTTAAATTCAGAGGAGCTAGCCAACAACACAGCTAAAACAATCACTTTAAACTGAGGCTTGAAAGACTAAACTTGTATGCCATCTTAATTTCACTTTTTACAATTGTTAATCCATAAAAATGATGCCTTGTTCATGTTAAGCTGAGATAAAGGTTGCAACCTTCCCACTAGCCATGATTGGCTGAGATAATGAAATGTGGGCTGGACATGCCGAGTTGAGGAGTTTGGATTGGTCTGCCATAGAAGCCCTGGCTGGGCTGATCACTCTGTGTTGGTAATCCTGTTGAACGCGACTTTATTTTTTTTTTATTAATGGCGCTGTTCACGTTCTAGAAATAAATACATATATGTTGCTACGTTCTATTGTATTGGTTGCTCCACGTTCTAGCTGTTCGGTTGCTACGTTCTATCTGGTTCGGTTGCTACGTTCTATCCTAATAATAGTTCGGTTGCTACGTTCTATCAGTTCGGTTGCTACGTTCTATCTGTTCGGTTGCTACGTTCTATCAGTTCGGTTGCTACGTTCTATCAGTTCGGTTGCTACGTTCTATCAGTTCGGTTATATACGTTCTATTCCTGGTTCGGTTATAACCACATCGCGAAGTCGTTCTATCCCGTTCTTTGTCTACGTTCTATCCAGCCGCATTATGCTACGTTCCATTGCCATACTGGCTGGCAACGTTCTTATCCCTTGGCTTTAGGTTAGCCAACGCTACGGTAATGCGTTAAAACAGTCTTTCCGTTGCATTTGTCTTGGACATATCCATAAAATGTTACTAATGAGCTCCACATCCTAATGCATTTCCACTGCCATAGAAAACGTGCATTTCTTATCCCTAGGTTGTAAGCCAGCTACGGATAACAAAAGTGTTATTAGGAACCACATCAATTTAAACCACATCTAATGCATTATCAACCTGGCATTTAAACATGAGGCTTGAAAGACTAAACTAGCTGCACTTCATTTCACTTTTTACAATTTACATTTCTTTGTATATATCCAACAAACATGATGCTGATTCACTTTTGATGAGCTGAATGAAAACTGCCTAATGCCAACATCTGTCTTATCCCACATCCAGACACATGCATTATAACCACATTTGTATGGGACAGCTGGTTATAACAAATCGAATTTATAACTGAAATGCGTTATCAATTTTTTGCCAAATGCATTTAACCACATGCGTTATAACCACAAATCAATTTATAACCTCCTAATGCGTTATAAACTAAATGTTATAACCACATCTAAAAGAAATGTGAGATAATGTTATAACTGCCTAGATGCTTTTCTATAGTGGAGATCAAGTTTATATGCATTTCCTGGCTGGGCAGATGGACATCCTTGCGCAGCCAGATGATATTGTATTTTGCAAATGTCGTTAAGACAAAGCTTATAAGCATCCTAGTTTATTGTTTCAATAAACACCTGTTAAAATTAAGCTTATAACAGTCCTAATAAAGACAATGTTAAGATAGCATCCTAATGCTTTATAGTCTTCAAAATTATAATTTCCTGGCTGCTTATAACCACATGAGATAAGCCAGAGCATTATCAATTAATCGCCTGAAAACATCAAATCTGAGAGAAATAAATACATATATGATTGCCAGAATCTTAAAATATTAAAAGGCAATGTTAATATATAATATTAATTTGTATTGTTAATAAAGGACCCTGTCAATGATTATAGCAGCCTAGCTAATGTTATAACACCTGAAGGAGCCACATCCTAATGCCTAACAACATCAAATCTGTTATAACCAGAATAAATTCATCTGGATAATGCCAGACCACATCCTAATGGATAACCACATCCTGCATTATAGGAACATCATAAGTATTTTATACATCTAATTCATCATAACCACCTCCTAATGCGTTATAACCACATCTGCAATGTTAGCCAATCTGTAATGACATTACACACAATGTAATGCGATAACAGTCCAGTTCCTCATATGGTTAAACCACATCCAGGACCCAGTCAGGATTATAACAATCCTAATGATATCCCTAATGCATTATGACCTAGTTAAGGCGTTATTTTCTAATGCTTATAACCACTCCTTATTCATCAATGCAATAACCACATAAATGTTATATCCATTAATTCATCATAACCACATCTGCCAATGCAATGCAGTTCAATGCGTTATAACCACATCCTAATGCGTTATAACCACATCCTAATGATTATAACCACATCCTATGAACCACATTATAATGCCAAATGACATCCTATCCATTATTCCTGATAACCACAAATGCTGTTATAACCACATCCTAATGATAACCACATCCTAATTTAAAACCACATCCTAATGCATTATAACCACATCCTAATGCGTTATAACCACATCCTAATGCGTATAACCACATCCTAATGCATTATAACCACATCCTAATGCGTTATAACCACATTAATGCGTTATAACCACATCCTAATGCGTTATAACCACATCCTAATGCATATAACCACATCCTAATGCGTTATAACCACATCCTAATGCATTATAACCACATCCTAATGCGTTATAACCACATCCTAATGCATTATAACCACATCCTAATGCGTTATAACCACATCCTAATGCGTTATAACCACATCCTAATGCATTATAACCACATCCTAATGCATTATAACCACATCCTAATGCGTTATAACCACATCCTAATGCATTATAACCACATCCTAATGCGTTATAACCACACCTAATGCGTTATAACCACATCCTAATGCGTTATAACCACATCCTAATGCATTATAACCACATCCTAATGCGTTATAACCACATCCTAATGCATTATAACCACATCCTAATGCGTTATAACCACATCCTAATGCATTATAACCACATCCTAATGCGTTATAACCACATCCTAATGCGTTATAACCACATCCTAATGCGTTATAACCACATCCTAATGCATTATAACCACATCCTAATGCGTTATAACCACATCCTAATGCGTTATAACCACATCCTAATGCATTATAACCACATCCTAATGCGTTATAACCACATCCTAATGCGTTATAACCACATCCTAATGCGTTATAACCACATCCTAATGCATTATAACCACATCCTAATGCATTATAACCACATCCTAATGCGTTATAACCACATCCTAATGCATTATAACCACATCCTAATGTTATAACCACATCCTAATGCGTTATAACCACATCCTAATGCGTTATAACCACATCCTAATGCTTATAACCACATCCTAATGTGTTATAACCACATCCTAATGCATTATAACCACATCCTAATGCGTTATAACCACATCCTAATGCGTTATAACCCATCCTAATGCGTTATAACCACATCCTAATGTTATAAAACATCCTAATGAGCCACATCCTAATGCGTTATAACCACATCACTAATGTAACCACATCAGTTATAACCACATGTTGCATAAACTCAGGCTTATAACCACATGGTAATGTTATTGCTGCTTAAACCACATCAAAGTGTATAAAGTCCTAATGCATTAAAACATCCTAATGAGGTGTTGCCACATCCTAATGCATTATAACCACATTCTAATGTTATAACCCTCTTTGCGTTACAAATACTATATTACAATCCAATTTAATACAATGCTTGCTTATAACCACATCCTAATGCATTATAACCACATCCTAATGCATTATAACCACATCCTTAAGCAATAACCACATCCTAATGCGTTATAAAACATCCTAATGCGTTATAACCACATCCTAATGCATCCTAATAACCACATCCTAATGTTATTCCTAATGCGTTATAACCACATCCTAATGCATTATAACCATAATGACATAATATACAACATCCTAATGCGTTATAACCACATCATAAACAAATACTAATGCATTATAACCACATCCTAATGCATTATAACCACATCCTAATGCATTATAACCACATCCTAATGCATTATAACCACATCCTAATGCATTATAACCACATCCTAATGCATTATAACCACATCCTAATGCGTTATAACCACATCCTAATGCATTATAACCACATCCTAATGCATTATAACCACATCCTAATGCATTATAACCACATCCTAATGCATTATAACCACATCCTAATGCATTATAACCACATCCTAATGCATTATAACCACATCATAATGCATATAACCACATCCTAATGCATTATAACCACATCCTAATGCGTTATAACCACATCCTAATGCGTTATAACCACATCCTAATGCATTATAACCACATCCTAATGCATTATAACCACATCCTAATGCGTTATAACCACATCCTAATGCATTATAACCACATCCTAATGCATTATAACCACATCCTAATGCGTTATAACCACATCCTAATGCGTTATAACCACATCCTAATGCATTATAACCACATCCTAATGCATTATAACCACATCCTAATGCGTTATAACCACATCATAATGCATTATAACCACATCCTAATGCATTATAACCACATCCTAATGCGTTATAACCACATCCTAATGCATTATAACCACATCCTAATGCATTATAACCACATCCTAATGCGTTATAACCACATCCTAATGCATTATAACCACATCCTAATGCATTATAACCACATCCTAATGCGTTATAACCACATCCTAATGCGTTATAACCACATCCTAATGCATTATAACCACATCCTAATGCGTTATAACCACATCCTAATGCGTTATAACCACATCCTAATGCATTATAACCACATCCTAATGCATTATAACCACATCCTAATGCGTTATAACCACATCCTAATGCATTATAACCACATCCTAATGCATTATAACCACATCCTAATGCGTTATAACCACATCATAACGTGTTATAACCACATCCTAATGCATTATAACCACATCCTAATGCATCATAACCTCCTAATGCGTTATAACCACATCCTAATGCGTTATAACCACATCCTAATGCGTTATAACCACATCCTAATGCGTTATAACCACATCCTAATGCGTTATAACCACATCCTAATGCATTATAACCACATCCTAATGCATTATAACCACATCCTAATGCATTATAACCACATCCTAATGCGTTATAACCACATCCTAATGCGTTATAACCACATCCTAATGCGTTATAACCACATCCTAATGCATTATAACCACATCCTAATGCATTATAACCACATCCTAATGCGTTATAACCACATCCTAATGCGTTATAACCACATCCTAATGCATTATAACCACATCCTAATGCGTTATAACCACATCCTAATGCGTTATAACCACATCCTAATGCGTTATAACCACATCATAATGAGTTATAACCACATCCTAATGCATTATAACCACATCCTAATGCATTATAACCACATCCTAATGCATTATAACCACATCCTAATGCATTATAACCACATCCTAATTCATCATAACCACATCATAATGAGTTATAACCACATCATAATTCATCATAACCACATCCTAATGCATTATAACCACATCCTAATGCGTTATAACCACATAATGCATAATAACCACATCGTACTGCTTCATACCTAATACAATAGTACAGTACTTTGAGCAAGGCAGTTAACCTCCAACGACAACTGCTTCCCGGGTGCCGATGATGTCGTTTAAGGCAGCCCCCCCGCCCCTCTCTGATTCAGAGGGGTTGGGTTAAATGCAGAAGACACATTTCAGTTGAATGCATTCAGTTGTGCAACTGACGAGGTATCCTTCTTTGTTGGTCAACTGAGTAGGTTCCCCTTTGCTGGTCAACTGAGTAGGTACCCCCCCCTTTGTTGGTCAACTGAGTAGGTACCCCTTTGTTGGTCAACTGAGTAGGTACCCCTTTGTTGGTCAACTGAGTAGGTACCCCCTTTGTTAGTCAACTGAGTAGGTACCCCTTTGTTGGTCAACTGTTGGTCAAATAGGTACCCCCTTTGTTGGTCAACTGAGTAGGTACCCCCTTTCCCCAACTGCTGGCATGTTACCCCATTTTTCCATTTGATTTACAGTAGGCTACATACTGTTTCTGTGTGTGAGAGTTAAGGGTTGAACAGGCATGTTGACAGGTCGAGCGGGTCGAGAGCTTCAAGTTCCTCAGTGTCTACATCACTAGGGAGTAATCATTGTCTACACACCAACACAAGTCGTGTAGAAGGCATGACAACTCCTCTTCCCCTCAGGAGCCTGAAAAGATTCAGCGTGGGTCCTCAGATCCCCAAAGCGTTCTACAGCTGCACCATTGAGATTATCTTGACTGGCTGCATCACCGCCTGGTACGCCTGGTACCACCTGGCTGGCTGCATCACCGCCACCTGGCCTGGTACAGCTGGCTGCATCACCGCCTGGTACGGCTGGCTGTACAGCTGGCTGCATCACCGCCTGGCTGTACAGCTGGCTGGCCTGGTACGGCTGGCTGTACGGCTGGCTGCATAACCACCTGGTACAGCTGGCTGCATCACTGCCTGGTACGGCTGGCTGCATCACCGCCTGGTACGGCTGGCTGTAAGGCTGGCTGCATCACCGCCCGGTACGGCTGGCTATACAGCTGGCTGCATCACCGCCTGGTACAGCTGACTATACAGCTGGCTGCATCACCGCCTGGTACAGCTGGCTGCATCACCGCCTGGTACGGCTGGCTGCATCACCGCCTGATACGGCTGGCTGTACGGCTGGCTGTACAGCTGGCTGCATCACCGCCTGGTATGGCTGGCTGTACAGCTGGCTGCATCACCGCCTGGTACGGCTGGCTGCATCACCGCCTGGTACGGCTGGCTGTACGGTTGGCTGCATCACCGCCTGGTACGGCTGGCTGTACGGCTGGCTGCATCACCGCCTGGTACCGCCCGCCCCCCCGCAGCTCCTCGCCCAAGCCTCTCCAGGTTCTCCTTTACCCAAATCCAGATAGCAGATGTTCTGAAAGAGCTGCAAAACCTGGACCCGTATAAATCAGCTGGGCTTGACAATCTGGACCCTCTATTTCTGAAACTATCCGCCGCCATTGTCGCAACCCCTATTACCAGCCTGTTCAACCTCTCTTTCATATCGTCTGAGATCCCCAAGGATTGAAAGCTGCCGCAGTCATCCCCTCTTCAAAGGGGGAGACACCCTGGACGCAAACTGTTACAGACCTATATCCATTCTGCCCTGCCTATCTAAGGTCTTCGAAAGCCAAGTCAACAAACAGGTCACTGACCATCTCGAATCCCACCGTACCTTCTCCGCTATGCAATCTGGTTTCCGAGCCAGTCACGGGTGCACCTCAGTCACACTCAAGGTACTAAACGACATCATAACCGCCATCGATAAAAGACAGTACTGTGCAGCCGTCTTCATCGACCTTGCCAAGGCTTTCGACTCTGTCAATCACCATATTCTTATCGGCAGACTCAGTAGCCTCGGTTTTTCGGATGACTGCCTTGCCTGGTTCACCATTTACTTTGCAGACAGAGTTCAGTGTGTCAAATCGGAGGGCATGCTGTCCGGTCCTCTGGCAGTCTCTATGGGGGTGCCACAGGGTTCAATTCTCGGGCCGACTCTTTTCTCTGTATATATCAATGATGTTGGTCTTGCTGCGGGCGATTCCCTGATCCACCTCTACGCAGACGACACCATTCTATATACTTTCGGCCCGTCATTGGACACTGTGCTATCTAACCTCCAAACGAGCTTCAATGCCATACAACACTCCTTCCGTGGCCTCCAACTGCTCTTAAATGCTAGTAAAACCAAATGCATGCTTTTCAACCGTTCGCTGCCTGCACCCGCATGCCCGACTAGCATCACCACACTGGATGGTTCCGACCTTGAATATGTGGACACCTATAAGTACCTAGGTGTCTGGCTAGACTGCAAACTCTCCTTCCAGACCCATATCAAACATCTCCAATCGAAAATCAAATCAAGAGTCGGCTTTCTATTCCGCAACAAAGCCTCCTTCACTCACGCTGCCAAGCTTACCCTAGTAAAACTGACTATCCTACCGATCCTCGACTTCGGCGATGTCATCTACAAAATCGCATCCAACACTCTACTCAGCGAACTGGATGCAGTTTATCACAGTGCCATCCGTTTTGTCACTAAAGCACCTTATACCACCCACCACTGCAACTTGTATGCTCTAGTCGGCTGGCCCTCGCTACATATTCGTCGCCAGACCCACTGGCTCCAGGTCATCTACAAGGCCATGCTAGGTAAAGCTCTGCCTTATCTCAGTTCACTGGTCACGATGGCAACACCTATCCGTAGCACGCGCTCCAGCAGGTGTATCTCACTGATCATCCCTAAAGCCAACACCTCATTCAGCCGCCTTTCATTCCAGTACTCTGCTGCCTGTGACTGGAAGGAATTGCAAAAATCGCTGAAGTTGGAGACTTTATCTCCCTCACCAACTTCAAACATCAGCTATCTGAGCAGCTAACCGATCGCTGCAGCTGTACATAATCTATTGGTAAATAGCCCACCCATTTTCACGTACCTCATCCCCACAGTTTTTATTTATTTACTTTTCTGCTCTTTTGCACACCAATATCTCTACCTGTACATGATCATCTGATCATTTATCACTCCAGTGTTAATCTGCAATATTGTAATTATTCGCCTACCTCCTCATGCATTTTGCACACATTGTATATAGACTCCCCTTTTTTTCTACTGTGTTATTGACTTGTTAATTGTTTACTCCATGTGTAACTGTGTTGTTTGTTCACACTGCTATGCTTTATCTTGGCCTGGTCGCAGTTGCAAATGAGAACTTGTTCTCAACTAGCCTACCTGGTTAAATAAAGGTGAAATAAAAAAATAAAAATAAATAAAAGTACGGCTGGCTGTACAACTGGCTGCATCACCGCCTGGTACGGCTGGCTGTACAACTGGCTGCATCACCGCCTGGTACGGCTGGTTGTACAGCTGGCTGCATCACTGCCTGGTACGGCTGGCTGGTACCAGGCGATGATGCAGCCAGCTGTACCAGGCGGTGATGTAGCCATCCGTACCAGGCGGTGATGCAGCCAGCTGTACCAGGTGGTGATGCAGCCTGCCGTGGGCTGCATCACCACCTGGTACAGCTGGCTGCATCACCGCCTGGTACGGCTGGCTGTACAGCTGGCTGTACAGCTGGCTGCATCACCGCCTGGTATGGCTGGCTGTACGGCTGGCTGTACAGCTGGCTGCATCACCGCCTGGTACGGCTGGCTGCATCCCCGCCTGGTACAACTGGCTGTATGGCTGGCTGTACAGCTGGCTGCATCACCGCCTGGTACGGCTGGCAGCATCACCGCCTGGTACTGCTGACTGTACAGCTGGCTGCATCACCGCCTGGTATGGCTGGCTGTACGGCTGGCTGTACAGCTGGCTGCATCACCGCCTGGTACGGCTGGCTGCATCCCCGCCTGGTACAGCTGGCTGTATGGCTGGCTGTACAGCTGGCTGCATCACCGCCTGGTACGGCTGGCTGCATCACCGCCTGGTATGGTAACTGCTCGGACTCCGACCACAAGGCGCTACAGAGGGTAGTATGTATGGTACAGTACATCACTGGGGCCAAGCTCCCTGCCATCGAGGACCTCTATACCAGGCGGTGTCAGAGGAAGACCCTAAAACTGTCAAAGGCTCCAGCCACCCAAATCATAGACTGCTCTATGCTACCTCATGGCAAGTGGTACCGATGCACCAGGTCTGGAACCAACAGGACCCTGAACAGCTTCTACCCCCAAGCCATAATAGTTTGTCCAGGAAGTTAGTCCAACTTAACTATCGACATTGACCCTTTTGACTCATCACATACGCTGCTGTTACTGTTCATTATTCATCCTGTTGCCTCGTCACTTTATTCCTATATACCTGTATATGTACATATCTCCCTCAATTACCTCGTACCCCTGCACAACGACATGGTACTGGTAGCATGTGTATATAGCCAAGTGATCGTACCCCTACTATGTGTAGGGGGTTCTGTGTGTGTGTGTTCTCACCTCGTACAGTGTGTGTGTGGGTGTGTGTGTGTGTGTTCTCACCTCGTACAGTGTGTGTGTGGGTGGGTGTGTGTGTGTGTTCTCACCTCGTATCAGTGATGGGGAACAAATTGATTCAGATCAGGATATTGTATATCGTATCATTTTGACAATATCACAATATATTTTTTTTTAGAAAAGCTAATTTGCTTTTCCTGCACTAAAATTCCACGATCTTTCCTTCATTACTTGTCGTCCATCTTCTTTTTAAATAAAAAGCACATTTCTTTTTTGCCACTTTCATTTCCATGACTGATCAAAAATGTCTCTCTCTTGTCCCTCTGCAGCAGACATATGGTGAGCAATAAAGTTTGGAACATCAAATCACGGTATTGAATCGCAAGAAGGTCCTGTTTATTGACAAACAACCTCTACAGAGAGAGAGAGATGCCCACACCCCATGTCAACCATGCCCACCCCCCATTTAGGCCCCCTCAGATCAGACCTATGCCACTCCCGCCCACCCCATTCCCCTCCCACTCCCGCAAAGAGGGCCTCGACATGAAAGTCACACATACGCAAACAGGCCCAACCCCCACTCTTACACTAGCCCATGCCAATGGAATGTACCAGATGCTCAGCAGGCTCTGGTCACACTTAGTGGCCTGAGGCCAAACCACACAACCAAGAACATTGGACACTTTATGGAACACAAAGCCTTCACTATCTCATCCTGGAATATCCAAGGCCTGAGGTCATCTGCCTTTGGCCTGAAGAGCAGGAACCTCGGCAATACAGTCATCCTACAAGAAACATGGTATAAGGGAGACGGACCCACTGGTTGCCCTCTAGGTTACAGAGAGCTGGTAGTCCCATCCACAACACTACCAGGTGGGTGGTATAGAGGAGATGGACCCACTGGTTGCCCTCTAGGTTACAGAGAGCTGGTAGTCCCATCCACCAAGTCAGTTAAGAACAAATTCTTATTTACAATGACATCCAAGGAACAGTGGGTTAACTGCCTTGTTCAGGGGCAGAATGACAGATCTTCACCTTGACAGCTCAGGGATTTGATCTTGCAACCTTTTCGGTTACTAGTCCAACACTCTAACCACTAGGCTACCTGCTCTAACCACTAGGCTACCTGCTCTAACCACTAGGCTACCTGCTCTAACCACTAGGCTACCTGTCTCTAACCACTAGGCTACCTGCTCTAACCACTAGGCTACCTGCTCTAACCACTAGGCTACCTGCTCTAACCACTAGGCTACCTGCCTCTAACCACTAGGCTACCTGTCTCTAACCACTAGGCTCCCTGTCTCTAACCACTAGGCTACCTGCTCTAACCACTAGGCTACCTGTCTCTAACCACTAGGCTACCTGCTCTAACCACTAGGCTACCTGTCTCTAACCACTAGGCTACCTGCTCTAACCACTACCTGCTCTAACCACTAGGCTACCTGTCTCTAACCACTAGGCTACCTGCTCTAACCACTAGGCTACCTGCTCTAACCACTAGGCTACCTGTCTCTAACCACTAGTCCAACGCTCTAACCACTAGGCTACCTGCTCTAACCACTAGGCTACCTGTCTCTAACCACTAGGCTACCTGTCTCTAACCACTAGGCTACCTGCTCTAACCACTAGGCTACCTGCTCTAACCACTAGGCTACCTGCCTCTAACCACTAGGCTACCTGCTCTAACCACTAGGCTACCTGCTCTAACCACTAGGCTACCTGCTCTAACCACTAGGCTACCTGTCTCTAACCACTAGGCTACCTGCTCTAACCACTAGGCTACCTGTCTCTAACCACTAGGCTACCTGCCTCTAACCACTAGGCTACCTGTCTCTAACCACTAGGCTACCTGTCTCTAACCACTAGGCTACCTGCCTCTAACCACTAGGCTACCTGCTCTAACCACTAGGCTACCTGCTCTAACCACTAGGCTACCTGTCTCTAACCACTAGGCTACCTGTCTCTAACCACTAGGCTACCTGCTCTAACCACTAGGCTACCTGCTCTAACCACTAGGCTACCTGCTCTAACCACTAGGCTACCTGCCTCTAACCACTAGGCTACCTGCTCTAACCACTAGGCTACCTGCTCTAACCACTAGGCTACCTGTCTCTAACCACTAGGCTACCTGTCTCTAACCACTAGGCTACCTGTCTCTAACCACTAGGCTACCTGCCTCTAACCACTAGGCTACCTGTCTCTAACCACTAGGCTACCTGCCTCTAACCACTAGGCTACCTGCCTCTAACCACTAGGCTACCTGCCTCTAACCACTAGGCTACCTGCTCTAACCACTAGGCTACCTGCCTCTAACCACTAGGCTATATGCCGCCTCTTGGCAGTAGAAAACTTGGCAGTAAAAAATCAAACTTTTTCAAACAGAAAACCCAAGAAAAGTAACAATGACAAATGGTTTGATGAAGAATGCAAAAACCTAAAAAAATTGAGAAACCTGTCCAACCAAAAACATAGAGACTCATAAAACCTGAGTCTACGCCTTCACTACGGTGAATCACTAAAACAATACAGAAATACACTACGGAAAAAGAAGGAACAGCACGTCAGAAATCAGCTCAATGTAATTGAAGAATCCATAGACTCTAAGCACTTCTGGGAAAATTAGAAAACACTAAACGAATAACACAAGTTATCTATCCAAAATGGAGATGTGGGTAAACCACTTCTCCGATCTTATTGGCTCTATAACAAAGAACAAACAGCAAAAACATATACATGATCAAATACAGATCTTAGAATCAACTATTAAAGACCAGGACCCACTGGATTCCAGAACCCACTGGATTCCAGAACAAACTGGATTCCAGAACAAACTGGATTCCAGAACCCACTGGATTCTCCAATTACATTGAATGAACTACAGGACAAAATACAAACCCTCCAACCCAAAAAGGCCTGTAGTGTTGATGGTATCCTAAATGAAATGATAAAATATACAGATAACAAATTCCAATTGACTATTCTTAAAGTCTTTAACATCATCCTTAGCTCTGGCATTTTCCCCAATATTTGGAACCAAGGACTGAACGCCCCAATTCACAAAAGTGGAGACAAATGTTACCCCAATAACTACCGTGGGATATGCATCCAGACCAACTTGGAAAAATCCTGTCCCCAACTAAGGAGGAAAGCACCTAGATATTCTGCACAGATTCTGTCAGACCCGGGCCCTGACAGTAAATCATTTTAAGACAAAAATAATGGTGTTCCAATAAAGGTCCAGTCGCCAGGACCACAAATACAAATTCCATCTAGACACCGTTGCCCTAGTGCACACAAAAACTATACATACCTTGGCCTTAAACACAAGTGCCACAGGTAACTTCCATAAATCTGTGAACGAGCTGAGAGACAAGGCAAGAAAGGAATTCTATGCCATCAAAGGGACATATAATTGGACATACCAATTAGGATCTGGCTAAAAATACTTGAATCAGTCATAGAGCCCATTGCCCTTTATGGTTGTGAGGTCAGGGGTCCGCTCACCAACCAATAATTCACACAATGGGACAAACACTAAATTGAGACTCTGCATGCAAATGTCTGCAAAAATATCCTCCGTGTACAACGTAGAACACCAAATAATGCATGCAGAGCAGAATTAGGCCGACACCCACTAATTATCAAAATCCAGAAAAGAGACATTAAATTCTATAACCACCTAAAAGGAAACGATTCCCAAACCTTCCATAACAAAGCCATCACATACAGAGAGATGAATCTAGAGAAGAGTCCCCCTAAGCAAGCTGGTCCTGGGGCTCTGTTCACAAACACAAACACACCCCACAAGAGCCCCAGGACAGCAACACAATTAGACCCAACCAAATCATGAGAAAACAAAAAGATAATTACATGACAAGAATTAACAAAAAAAACAGAGCAAACTAGAATGCTATTTGGCCATAAACAGAGGGTACACAGTGGCAGAATACCTGACCACTGTGACTGACCCAAATTTAAGGAAATCTTTGACTATGTACAGACTCAGTGAGCATAGCCTTGTTATTGAGAAAGGCTGCCGTAGGCAGACATGGCTCTCAAGAGAAGACAGGCTATGTGCACACTGCCCACAAAATGAGGTGGAAACTGAGCTGCACTTCCTAACCTCCTGTCCAATGTATGACCATATTAGAGAGACATATTTCCCTCAGATTACACAGACCCACAAATAATTCGAAAACAAACCCAAATTTTGATAAACTCCCATATCTACTGGGTGAAATACCACAGTGTTCCATCACAGCAGCAAGATTGGTGACCTGTTGCCACAAGAAAAGGGCAACCAGTGAAGAACAATATTTTCCCTTTTCCACTGTAACTATTTGCACATCGTTACAACAATGTATATAGACATAACATGACATTAGAAATGTGTAATGTTTACTGTTCATTATTATTGTTTATTTTCACTTTTGTTTATTATCTATTTCACTTGCTTTGGCAACGTTAACATATGTTTCCCATGTTAATAAAGCCCCTTGAATTGAATTAAGAGGAGGGTCCTGTTTATTGGCAAACACAAGGAGAGAGGGAGGGAGGGCGGGAGGGTCAGAGAGGGAGGGAGAGTGAGATATCACCAGCTAGTCATTCATTTGTGTGTGGGTATGCAGTCCTCTGTGTGTGTACTCCTGTGTGTGTGTGTGTGTGTGTGTGTGTGTGTGTGTGTGTGTGTGTGTGTGTGTGTGTGTGTGTGTGTGTGTGTGTGTGTGTGTGTGTGTGTGTGTGTGTGTGTGTGTGTGTGTGTGTGTGTGTGTGTGTATGTGTGTATTTGGGCAATTCTTTGTGCCGAGGTGAAAGTGGGGTTGGATGTACTCAGTAGGGTCGCAGTTGTAAATGAGAACTTGTTCTCAACTAGCCTACCTGGTTAAATAAAGGTGTTCTCAACTTGCCTACCTGGTTAAATAAAGGTGTTCTCAACTAGCCTACCTGGTTAAATAAAGGTGAAATAAAAAAACAAAAAACAACCTATATCTGGTAATGTATGGTGTTGTCTTGGTTACCTCGATACAAACATGATCTTTAGCCAGGACTGTGTCGATTGTCTTTCCACCCCTTCTCATTAACATTTACATTTACATTTACATTTAAGTCATTTAGCAGACGCTCTTATCCAGAGCGACTTACAAATTGGTGCATACACCTTATGACAACCAGTGGAACAGCCACTTGCATCTAAATCTTGTTGGGGGGGTGAGAAGGGGGGTGAGAAGGATTACTTACCCTTACTTACCCTATCCTAGGTATTCCTTGAAGAGGTGGGGTTTCAGGTGTCTCCGGAAGGTGGTGATTGACTCCGCTGTCCTGGCGTCGTGAGGGAGTTTGTTCCACCATTGGGGGCCAGAGCAGCGAACAGTTTTGACTGGGCTGAGCGGGAACTGTACTTCCTCAGTGGTAGGGAGGCGAGCAGGCCAGAGGTGGATGAACGCAGTGTCCTTGTTTGGGTGTAGGGCCTGATCAGAGCCTGGAGGTACTGAGGTGCCGTTCCCCTCACAGCTCCGTAGGCGAGCACCATGGTCTTGTAGCGGATGCGAGCTTCAACTGGAAGCCAGTGGAGAGAGCGGAGGAGCGGGGTGACGTGAGAGAACTTGGGAAGGTTGAACACCAGACGGGCTGCGGCGTTCTGGATGAGTTGTAGGGGTTTAATGGCACAGGCAGGGAGCCCAGCCAACAGCGAGTTGCAGTAATCAAGACGGGAGATGACAAGTGCCTGGATTAGGACCTGCGCCGCTTCCTGTGTGAGGCAGGGTCGTACTCTGCGGATGTTGTAGAGCATGAACCTACAGGAACGGGACACCGCCTTGATGTTAGTTGAGAACGTCAGGGTGTTGTCCAGGATCACGCCAAGGTTCTTAGCGCTCTGGGAGGAGGACACAATGGAGTTGTCAACCGTGATGGCGAGATCATGGAACGGGCAGACCTTCCCCGGGAGGAAGAGGAGCTCCGTCTTGCTGAGGTTCAGCTTGAGGTGGTGATCCGTCATCCACACTGATATGTCTGCCAGACATGCAGAGATGCGATTCGCCACCTGGTCATCAGAAGGGGAAAGGAGAAGATTAATTGTGTGTCGTCTGCATAGCAATGATAGGAGAGACCATGTGAGGTTATGACAGAGCCAAGTGACTTGGTGTATAGCGAGAATAAGAGAGGGCCTAGAACAGAGCCCTGGGGGACACCAGTGGTGAGAGCGCGTGGTGAGGAGACAGATTCTCGCCACGCCACCTGGTAGGAGCGACCTGTCAGGTAGGACGCAATCCAAGCGTGGGCCGCGCCGGAGATGCCCAACTCGGAGAGGGTGGAGAGGAGGATCTGATGGTTCACAGTATCGAAGGCAGCCGATAGGTCTAGAAGGATGAGAGCAGAGGAGAGAGAGTTAGCTTTAGCAGTGCGGAGCGCCTCCGTGATACAGAGAAGAGCAGTCTCAGTTGAATGACTAGTCTTGAAACCTGACTGATTTGGATCAAGAAGGTCATTCTGAGAGAGATAGCGGTAGAGCTGGCCAAGGACGGCACGCTCAAGAGTTTTGGAGAGAAAAGAGAGAAGGGATACTGGTCTGTAGTTGTTGACATCGGAGGGATCGAGTGTAGGTTTTTTCAGAAGGGGTGCAACTCTCGCTCTCTTGAAGACGGGAGGGACGTAGCCAGCGGTCAGGGATGAGTTGATGAGCGAGGTGAGGTAAGGGAGAAGGTCTCCGGAAATGGTCTGGAGAAGAGAGGAGGGGATAGGGTCAAGCGGGCAGGTTGTTGGGCGGCCGGCCGTCACAAGACGCGAGATTTCATCTGGAGAGAGAGGGGAGAAAGAGGTCAGAGCATAGGGTAGGGCAGTGTGGGCAGAACCAGCAGTGTCGTTTGACTTAGCAAACGAGGATCGGATGTCATCGACCTTCTTTTCAAAATGGTTGACGAAGTCATCTGCAGAGAGGGAGGAGGGGGGGGGGAGGATTCAGGAGGGAGGAGAAGGTGGCAAAGAGCTTCCTAGGGTTAGAGGCAGATGCTTGGAATTTAGAGTGGTAGAAAGTGGCTTTAGCAGCAGAGACAGAGGAGGAAAATGTAGAGAGGAGGGAGTGAAAGGATGCCAGGTCCGCAGGGAGGCGAGTTTTCCTCCATTTCCGCTCGGCTGCCCGGAGCCCTGTTCTGTGAGCTCGCAATGAGTCGTCGAGCCACGGAGCGGGAGGGGAGGACCGAGCCGGCCTGGAGGATAGGGGACATAGGGAGTCAAAGGATGCAGTAAGGGAGGAGAGGAGGGTTGAGGAGGCAGAATCAGGAGATAGGTTGGAGAAAGTTTGAGCAGAGGGAAGAGAAGATAGGATGGAAGAGGAGAGAGTAGCGGGGGAGAGAGAGCGAAGGTTGGGACGGCGCGATACCATCCGAGTAGGGGCAGTGTGGGAAGTGTTGGATGAGAGCGAGAGGGAAAAGGATACAAGGTAGTGGTCGGAGACTTGGAGGGAGTTGCAATGAGGTTAGTGGAAGAACAGCATCTAGTAAAGATGAGGTCAAGCGTATTGCCTGCCTTGTGAGTAGGGGGGAAGGTGAGAGGGTGAGGTCAAAAGAGGAGAGGAGTGGAAAGAAGGAGGCAGAGAGGAATGAGTCAAAGGTAGACGTGGGGAGGTTAAAGTCGCCCAGAACTGTGAGAGGTGAGCCGTCCTCAGGAAAGGAGCTTATCATCATCAGTAAACAGCATGGGTAGGAAAAGCTATATGTAGGGTGTATAAAATTTATAAATTCAGTATTTATATAATTTATCAGACATTTTAATGCATTTCAAATCACTGAATTTCAATATTTTTTGTATCCGATGCGATCTGCACTTTTTAATTAGAAATATATTTTTTTACAATAATGCACATGAACAGTAGATGGCGGTCATGTCCTGACTGAGAGAAGTTAGTAGGCTTCTGTAACTTGAGTCGGAGAATTGTAATTTAACTTTTAGAGTTATAGTGAAAGTATTTAATTGTATGTCGAGTCATCTGTTATTTAATAGTAAATTGTACAGGCTAAATGTGCTCGCCCCTCTCTGTGGTAAATGCCTTTGAAGCTACCACCCGGTTACTCTACCCTGCATGCCAGAGGCTGCCTCCCTATGTACAGTACAAAGACATGGAACACTGGTCACTTTAATAATGTTTACATACTGTTTTACTCATTTCATATGTATAGACTGTATTATAGTCAATGCTCATCCTATTCAACTATTGCTGTATATATACACATACACACACACTCTAAAATGTGCAGTTTTGCCACACAATACAAAAGTCACAGATGGCTCAAATTTTGATGGAGCGCGCAATTGAATTCTCTAAAACACACACACACACATTTATACTCAATACTCTGACATTGCTCATCTTAATATTGATATATTTCTTAATTCCATTCTTTTAGATCTGTGTGTATTGTTGTGAAATGTTATATATTACTGCACTGTTGGAGCTAGGAACACAAGCATTTAGTTAGATATTACTGCACTGTTGGAGCTAGGAACACAAGCATTTAGTTAGATACTACTACACTGTTGGAGCTAGAAACAGAAGCATTTAGTTAGATATTACTGACCTGTTGGAACTAGAAACACTAGCATTTAGTTAGATACTACTACACTGTTGGAGCTAGAAACACAAGCATTTAGTTAGATATTACTGACCTGTTGGAACTAGAAACACTAGCATTTAGTTAGATACTACTACACTGTTGGAGCTAGAAACACAAGCATTTAGTTAGATATTACTGACCTGTTGGAACTAGAAACACTAGCATTTAGTTAGATACTACTACACTGTTGGAGCTAGAAACACAAGCATTTAGTTAGATATTACTGACCTGTTGGAACTAGAAACACTAGCATTTAGTTAGATACTACTACACTGTTGGAGCTAGAAACACTAGCATTTAGTTAGATACTACTACACTGTTGGAGCTAGAAACACTAGCATTTAGTTAGATACTACTACACTGTTGGAGCTAGAAACACAAGCATTTAGTTAGATACTACTACACTGTTGGAGCTAGAAACACTAGCATTTAGTTAGATACTACTACACTGTTGGAGCTAGAAACACTAGCATTTAGTTAGATACTACTACACTGTTGGAGCTAGACACACAAGCATTTAGTTAGATATTACTGTTGGAGCTAGAAACACTAGCATTTAGTTAGATATTACTGTTGGAGCTAGAAACACTAGCATTTAGTTAGATATTACTGTTGGAGCTAGACACACTAGCATTTTGCTACACCCACAATAACATCTGATAAATATGTGACCAATAACATTTGATTTGAGGTAGACCTATTAAGTCACTCAATGTAATTTACCAAAGTTTATTCCAGTATATTTCATGGTCATATGTTTCTTTCTTCTAATTAGCAAAGCTCAAATTTACATAAACATTCTAGGTATTTGATATAACACCTTTTTACAACAGTGATGTGAATGGCTAACTTCCTGTTATGGGTAATAAGATGGCACAGTGATGTGAATGTCTAACTTCCTGTTATGGGTATAAGATGACACAGTGATGTGAATGTCTAACTTCCTGTTATGGGTATAAGATGACACAGTGATGTGAATGTCTAACTTCCTGTTATGGGTATAAGATGACACAGTGATGTGAATGTCTAACTTCCTGTTATGGGTAATAAGATGGCACAGTGATGTGAATGGCTAACTTCCTGTTATGGGTATAAGATGACACAGTGATGTGAATGTCTAACTTCCTGTTATGGGTATAAGATGACACAGTGATGTGAATGTCTAACTTCCTGTTAGGGGTAATAAGATGGCACAGTGATGTGAATATCTAACTTCCTGTTAGGGGTAATAAGATGGCACAGTGATGTGAATGTCTAACTTCCTGTTAGGGGTAATAAGATGGCACAGTGATGTGAATGTCTAACTTCCTGTTAGGGGTATAAGATGGCACAGTGATGTGAATATCTAACTTCCTGTTAGGGGTAATAAGATGGCACAGTGATGTGAATGTCTAACTTCCTGTTAGGGGTAATAAGATGGCACAGTGATGTGAATGGCTAACTTCCTGTTATGGGTAATAAGATGGCACAGTGATGTGAATATCTAACTTCCTGTTAGGGGTAATAAGATGGCACAGTAATGTGAATGTCTAACATCCTGTTAGGGGTAATAAGATGACACAGTGATGTGAATGGCTAACTTCCTGTTATGGGTATAAGATGACACAGTGATGTGAATGTCTAACTTCCTGTTATGGGTATAAGATGACACAGTGATGTGAATGGCTAACTTCCTGTTAGGGGTATAAGATGACACAGTGATGTGAATGGCTAACTTCCTGTTATGGGTAATAAGATGACACAGTGATGTGAATGTCTAACTTCCTGTTATGGGTAATAAGATGACACAGTGATGTGAATGTCTAACTTCCTGTTATGGGTATAAGATGGCACAGTGATGTGAATATCTAACTTCCTGTTAGGGGTAATAAGATGGCACAGTGATGTGAATGTCTAACTTCCTGTTAGGGGTAATAAGATGGCACAGTGATGTGAATGTCTAACTTCCTGTTAGGGGTAATAAGATGGCACAGTGATGTGAATGTCTAACTTCCTGTTAGGGGTAATAAGATGGCACAGTGATGTGAATGTCTAACTTCCTGTTAGGGGTAATAAGATGGCACAGTGATGTGAATGGCTAACTTCCTGTTATGGGTATAAGATGGCACAGTGATGTGAATGTCTAACTTCCTGTTAGGGGTAATAAGATGGCACAGTGATGTGAATGTCTAACTTCCTGTTAGGGGTAATAAGATGACACAGTGATGTGAATGGCTAACTTCCTGTTATGGGTATAAGATGACACAGTGATGTGAATGTCTAACTTCCTGTTATGGGTATAAGATGACACAGTGATGTGAATGGCTAACTTCCTGTTAGGGGTATAAGATGACACAGTGATGTGAATGGCTAACTTCCTGTTATGGGTAATAAGATGACACAGTGATGTGAATGTCTAACTTCCTGTTATGGGTAAAAGATGACACAGTGATGTGAATGTCTAACTTCCTGTTATGGGTATAAGATGACACAGTGATGTGAATGTCTAACTTCCTGTTATGGGTATAAGATGGCACAGTGATGTGAATGTCTAACTTCCTGTTATGGGTAATAAGATGGCACAGTAATGTGAATGTCTAACTTCCTGTTAGGGGTAATAAGATGACACAGTGATGTGAATGTCTAACTTCCTGTTATGGGTATAAGATGACACAGTGATGTGAATATCTAACTTCCTGTTATGGGTACAAGATGGCACAGTAATGTGAATGTCTAACTTCCTGTTATGGGTACTAAGATGACACAGTGATGTGAATGTCTAACTTCCTGTTATGGGTATAAGATGGCACAGTGATGTGAATATCTAACTTCCTGTTATGGGTACAAGATGGCACAGTAATGTGAATGTCTAACTTCCTGTTATGGGTAATAAGATGGCACAGTAATGTGAATGGCTAACAAGCTGGCAGAGTGATGTGAATGTCTAACTTCCTGTTATGGGTGTAAGATGGCACAGTAATGTGAATGGCTAACTTCCTGTTATGGGTAATAAGATGGCACAGTAATGTGAATGGCTAACTTCCTGTTAGGGGTAATAAGATGGCACAGTGATGTGAATGTCTAACTTCCTGTTAGGGGTAATAAGATGACACAGTGATGTGAATGGCTAACTTCCTGTTAGGGGTAATAAGATGGCACAGTGATGTGAATGGCTAACTTCCTGTTATGGGTAATAAGATGGCACAGTAATGTGAATGGCTAACTTCCTGTTATGGGTAATAAGATGGCACAGTAATGTGAATGGCTAACTTCCTGTTATGGGTAATAAGATGACACAGTGATGTGAATGTCTAACTTCCTGTTAGGGGTAATAAGATGGCACAGTGATGTGAATGGCTAACTTCCTGTTAGGGGTATAAGATGACACAGTGATGTGAATGTCTAACTTCCTGTTAGGGGTAATAAGATGACACAGTGATGTGAATGGCTAACTTCCTGTTAGGGGTAATAAGATGACACAGTGATGTGAATGTCTAACTTCCTGTTAGGGGTAATAAGATGACACAGTGATGTGAATGGCTAACTTCCTGTTAGGGGTAATAAGATGGCACAGTGATGTGAATGGCTAACTTCCTGTTATGGGTAATAAGATGGCACAGTAATGTGAATGGCTAACTTCCTGTTAGGGGTAATAAGATGGCACAGTGATGTGAATGGCTAACTTCCTGTTATGGGTAATAAGATGGCACAGTGATGTGAATGGCTAACAAGATGGCACAGTGATGTGAATGTCTAACTTCCTGTTATGGGTAATAAGATGGCACAGTGATGTGAATGTCTAACTTCCTGTTATGGGTAACAAGATGGCACAGTGATGTGAATGGCTAACTTCCTGTTATGGGTAATAAGATGGCACAGTGATGTGAATGGCTAACAAGATGGCACAGTGATGTGAATGTCTAACTTCCTGTTAGGGGTAATAAGATGGCACAGTAATGTGAATGGCTAACAAGATGGCACAGTGATGTGAATGTCTAACTTCCTGTTAGGGGTAATAAGATGGCACAGTGATGTGAATGGCTAACTTCCTGTTATGGGTAATAAGATGGCACAGTAATGTGAATGGCTAACAAGATGGCACAGTGATGTGAATGTCTAACTTCCTGTTAGGGGTAATAAGATGGCACAGTGATGTGAATGTCTAACTTCCTGTTATGGGTAATAAGATGGCACAGTGATGTGAATGTCTAACTTCCTGTTATGGGTAATAAGATGGCACAGTAATGTGAATGGCTAACAAGATGGCACAGTGATGTGAATGTCTAACTTCCTGTTAGGGGTAATAAGATGGCACAGTGATGTGAATGTCTAACTTCCTGTTATGGGTAATAAGATGGCACAGTGATGTGAATGTCTAACTTCCTGTTATGGGTAATAAGATGGCACAGTGATGTGAATGTCTAACTTCCTGTTAGGGGTAATAAGATGGCACAGTAATGTGAATGGCTAACAAGATGGCACAGTGATGTGAATGTCTAACTTCCTGTTAGGGGTAATAAGATGGCACAGTGATGTGAATGTCTAACTTCCTGTTATGGGTAATAAGATGGCACAGTGATGTGAATGTCTAACTTCCTGTTATGGGTAATAAGATGGCACAGTGATGTGAATGGCTAACAAGATGGCACAGTGATGTGAATGTCTAACTTCCTGTTAGGGGTAATAAGATGGCACAGTGATGTGAATGGCTAACAAGATGGCACAGTGATGTGAATGTCTAACTTCCTGTTAGGGGTAATAAGATGGCACAGTGATGTGAATGGCTAACAAGATGGCACAGTGATGTGAATGTCTAACTTCCTGTTATGGGTAATAAGATGGCACAGTGATGTGAATGGCTAACAAGATGGCACAGTGATGTGAATGGCTAACTTCCTGTTAGGGGTAATAAGATGGCACAGTAATGTGAATGGCTAACAAGATGGCACAGTGATGTGAATGTCTAACTTCCTGTTAGGGGTAATAAGATGGCACAGTGATGTGAATGGCTAACTTCCTGTTATGGGTAATAAGATGGCACAGTAATGTGAATGGCTAACAAGATGGCACAGTGATGTGAATGTCTAACTTCCTGTTAGGGGTAATAAGATGGCACAGTGATGTGAATGTCTAACTTCCTGTTATGGGTAATAAGATGGCACAGTGATGTGAATGTCTAACTTCCTGTTATGGGTAATAAGATGGCACAGTGATGTGAATGTCTAACTTCCTGTTATGGGTAATAAGATGGCACAGTAATGTGAATGGCTAAGAAGATGGCACAGTGATGTGAATGTCTAACTTCCTGTTAGGGGTAATAAGATGGCACAGTGATGTGAATGTCTAACTTCCTGTTATGGGTAATAAGATGGCACAGTGATGTGAATGTCTAACTTCCTGTTATGGGTAATAAGATGGCACAGTAATGTGAATGGCTAAGAAGATGGCACAGTGATGTGAATGTCTAACTTCCTGTTAGGGGTAATAAGATGGCACAGTGATGTGAATGTCTAACTTCCTGTTAGGGGTAATAAGATGGCACAGTGATGTGAATGTCTAACTTCCTGTTAGGGGTAATAAGATGGCACAGTGATGTGAATGGCTAACTTCCTGTTATGGGTAATAAGATGGCACAGTAATGTGAATGGCTAACAAGATGGCACAGTGATGTGAATGGCTAACTTCCTGTTAGGGGTAATAAGATGGCACAGTGATGTGAATGGCAAACTTCCTGTTATGGGTAATAAGATGGCACAGTAATGTGAATGGCTAACAAGATGGCACAGTTATGTGAATGGCTAACTTCCTGTTATGGGTAATAAGATGGCACAGTGATGTGAATGTCTAACTTCCTGTTATGGGTAATAAGATGGCACAGTGATGTGAATGGCTAACTTCCTGTTATGGGTAATAAGATGGCACAGTAATGTGAATGGCTAACAAGATGGCACAGTGATGTGAATGTCTAACTTCCTGTTATGGGTAATAAGATGGCACAGTGATGTGAATGGCTAACAAGATGGCACAGTGATGTGAATGTCTAACTTCCTGTTAGGGGTAATAAGATGGCACAGTGATGTGAATGGCTAACAAGATGGCACAGTGATGTGAATGTCTAACTTCCTGTTAGGGGTAATAAGATGGCACAGTGATGTGAATGGCTAACTTCCTGTTATGGGTAATAAGATGGCACAGTAATGTGAATGGCTAACAAGATGGCACAGTGATGTGAATGTCTAACTTCCTGTTAGGGGTAATAAGATGGCACAGTGATGTGAATGTCTAACTTCCTGTTATGGGTAATAAGATGGCACAGTGATGTGAATGTCTAACTTCCTGTTATGGGTAATAAGATGGCACAGTGATGTGAATGTCTAACTTCCTGTTATGGGTAATAAGATGGCACAGTAATGTGAATGGCTAACAAGATGGCACAGTGATGTGAATGTCTAACTTCCTGTTAGGGGTAATAAGATGGCACAGTGATGTGAATGTCTAACTTCCTGTTATGGGTAATAAGATGGCACAGTGATGTGAATGTCTAACTTCCTGTTATGGGTAATAAGATGGCACAGTGATGTGAATGGCTAACAAGATGGCACAGTGATGTGAATGTCTAACTTCCTGTTAGGGGTAATAAGATGGCACAGTGATGTGAATGGCTAACTTCCTGTTAGGGGTAATAAGATGGCACAGTGATGTGAATGGCTAACTTCCTGTTAGGGGTAATAAGATGGCACAGTGATGTGAATGGCTAACTTCCTGTTATGGGTAATAAGATGGCACAGTAATGTGAATGGCTAACAAGATGGCACAGTGATGTGAATGGCTAACTTCCTGTTAGGGGTAATAAGATGGCACAGTGATGTGAATGGCAAACTTCCTGTTATGGGTAATAAGATGGCACAGTAATGTGAATGGCTAACAAGATGGCACAGTTATGTGAATGGCTAACTTCCTGTTATGGGTAATAAGATGGCACAGTGATGTGAATATCTAACTTCCTGTTATGGGTAATAAGATGGCACAGTGATGTGAATGACTAACTTCCTGTTATGGGTGAAAGATGGCACAGTGATGCCATCTGTTGGTAAATGTTGATTACTGCAACTCCAGTGTTTTTACCGGTGTGCTTGAGATACCCGGAGGTATTGCAATGTACTGAACAAGACTGGTTACTCGCATCAATGCCTCTGTCTCGTTATTTAACACCCAAACACTTACTGTGCCACTCAAGATACACACCATCTTATTACCCACACAATTGAATGTTAATTTCGAGGGGTGTATGAATATGAAATGCATGATTAGGCTAACAGACTTACAACAATATAAATTGACTTAATTATATTACTACTTTAGTACTGGTATTGTTTTACCAGTATTACTGCCATTGGGATACTAATTCCTCAGTAATTGGCCATTCATATCCTTCCATACTCACTGAAGCGCTCCAAGCATCGGACCTCCTACATTCGTAATGACGCACTCCAATGACGGAGAGAAAATATGCAATGAGCGCATCCCTGCTGTGTCCTGCTGTGACTGTACTACTGGAAGGGAGTCCACACATGTTTTTGACTGGCACAAACTTTTCGCCCTGTCATGTTTTCACTACGGTTCTCCCGTGACAATAAACCAGGTATTGGAGTCCCATATAGCTATTTGAGGTGAATGCAAGGATTTATTTGTTTATCAGGTTGAAGAGGTCGAATGATAAATAAAAAATAAATAAAAAATAGTAATTTGGTTTGGCTACTTCTCTACACAAAAAAATTACGGTGGCGCTTCAACTCCAAGACGTGCGTTCCTCTTCCAAAGATCAACATGATGTCTGCCATTGACACGGGTACCTCTGTGTACCAACCAGCAAAACTACTGAACTTGCTTTACACGTCGCTACATGACACGCAACAGACCAATACCTTGGATGCGTTCCGAACGGAATCGGAGAGTTCTCCACGCGACCGGAACAACAAACAGCGGTCCGAGGCTGCTGTCGACCTGAGCACTGCGCTCAACTCCAACTATCTCATCAACTTCGTGCGACTTCAGAGGAATGAGGTAGAATTGTATTTAACTTCAGATATGTTATTTGTTCGAATTCCATCATGTCATGTCAAAGAACTTGTATTAAAAAACTGAATCCAGTAATGTATTATGTCATACATGGAACAAACTTGAGAGAAAAGTAGGTTTAATCATGTGAATGGCGATGTTATAATTAACATAAACGCTGCGTATGCCTACACATTCACTTGAAGCACGAATATGTTCTTATATCATTTGGTTTTTGATTCTAATAAGTTATTGTACTCATCCCATATAGGGCTACGAATCTTACCTTCCCATTTTCAGCAAGCAATCCAATGTGCCACCATACTGTACAGTAAACCCCTAGCTCCACCATACTGTACAGTAAACCCCTAGCTCCACCATACTGTACAGTAAACCCCTAGCTCCACCATACTGTACAGTAAACCCCTAGCTCCACCATACTGTACAGTAAACCCTTAGCTCCACCATACTGTACAGTAAACCCCTAGCTCCACCATACTGTACAGTAAATCCCTAGCTCCACCATACTGTACAGTAAACCCCTAGCTCCACCATACTGTACAGTAAACCCCTAGCTCCACCATACTGTACAGTAAACCCCCAGCTCCACCATACTGTACAGTAAACCCCCAGCTCCACCATACTGTACAGTAAACCCCCAGCTCCACCATACTGTACAGTAAACCCCCAGCTCCACCATACTGTACAGTAAACCCCTAGCTCCACCATACTGTACAGTAAACCCCTAGCTCCACCATACTGTACAGTAAACCCCTAGCTCCACCATACTGTACAGTAAACCCTTAGCTCCACCATACTGTACAGTAAACCCCTAGCTCCACCATACTGTACAGTAAACCCCTAGCTCCACCATACTGTACAGTAAACCCCTAGCTCCACCATACTGTACAGTAAACCCCTAGCTCCACCTTACTGTACAGTAAACCCCTAGCTCCACCATACTGTACAGTAAACCCCTAGCTCCACCATACTGTACAGTAAACCCCTAGCTCCACCATACTGTACAGTAAACCCCTAGCTCCACCATACTGTACAGTAAACCCCTAGCTCCACCATACTGTACAGTAAACCCCTAGCTCCACCATACTGTACAGTAAACCCCTAGCTCCACCATACTGTACAGTAAACCCCTAGCTCCACCATACTGTACAGTAAACCCCTAGCTCCACCATACTGTACAGTAAACCCCCAGCTCCATCATACTGTACAGTAAACCCCTAGCTCCACCATACTGTACAGTAAACCCCTAGCTCCACCATACTGTACAGTAAACCCCTAGCTCCACCATACTGTACAGTAAACCCCCAGCTCCACCATACTGTACAGTAGCTCCACCATACTGTACAGTAAACCCCCAGCTCCACCATACTGTACAGTAGCTCCACCATACTGTACAGTAGATCCACCATACTGTACAGTAAACCCTCTAGCTCCACCATACTGTACAGTAAACCCCTAGCTCCACCATACAGTACAGTAGCTCCACCATACTGTACAGTAGCTCCACCACACTGTACAGTAGCTCCACCATACTGTACAGTAAACCCCTAGCTCCACCATACTGTACAGTAGATCCACCATACTGTACAGTAAACCCTCTAGCTCCACCATACTGTACAGTAAACCCCTAGCTCCACCATACTGTACAGTAAACCCCTAGCTCCACCATACTGTACAGTAGCTCCACCATACTGTACAGTAGATCCACCATACTGTACAGTAAACCCTCTAGCTCCACCATACTGTACAGTAAACCCCTAGCTCCACCATACTGTACAGTAAACCCCTAGCTCCACCATACTGTACAGTAGCTCCACCATACTGTACAGTAGATCCACCATACTGTACAGTAAACCCTCTAGCTCCACCATACTGTACAGTAAACCCCTAGCTCCACCATACAGTACAGTAGCTCCACCGTACTGTACAGTAGCTCCACCATACTGTACATTAGCTCCACCATACTGTACAGTAAACCCCTAGCTCCACCATACTGTACAGTAGCTCCACTATACTGTACAGTAAACCCCCAGCTCCACCATACTGTACAGTAAACCCCCAGCTCCACCATACTGTACAGTAAACCCCCAGCTCCACCATACTGTACAGTAAAAACAATAGCTCCACCATACTGTACAGTAAACCCTCTAGCTCCACCATACTGTACAGTAAACCCCCAGCTCCACCATACTGTACAGTAAACCCCTATCTCCACCATACTGTACAGTAAACTCCCAGCTCCACCATACTGTACAGTAAACCCTTAGCTCCACCATACTGTACAGTAAACCCCTAGCTCCACCATACTGTACAGTAGCTCCACCATACTGTACAGTAAAACCTCTAGCTCCACCATACTGTACAGTAGCTCCACTATACTGTACAGTAAACCCCTAGCTCCACCATACTGTACAGTAAACCCCCAGCTCCACCATACTGTACAGTAAACCCCCAGCTCCACCATACTGTACAGTAAACCCCCAGCTCCACCATACTGTACAGTAAAGCCTCTAGCTCCACCATACTGTACAGTAAACCCTAGCTCCACCATACTGTACAGTAAAGCCTCTAGCTCCACCATACTGTACAGTAAACCCCTAGCTCCACCATACTGTACAGTAGCTCCACTATACTGTACAGTAAACCCCTAGCTCCACCATACTGTACAGTAAACCCTTAGCTCCACCATACTGTACAGTAGCTCCACTATACTGTACAGTAAACCCCTAGCTCCACCATACTGTACAGTAAACTCCTAGCTCCACCATACTGTACAGTAAACCTCTAGCTCCACCATAGTATACAGTAAACCCCCAGCTCCACCATACTGTACAGTAAACCCCTAGCTCCACCATACTGTACAGTAAACCCCAGCTCCACCATACTGTACAGTAAACCCCTAGCTCCACCATACTGTACAGTAGCTCCACCATACTGTACAGTAAACCCCTAGCTCCACCATACTGTACAGTAAACCCCTAGCTCCACCTTACTGTACAGTAGCTCCACCATACTGTACAGTAAACCCCTAGCTCCACCATACTGTACAGTAAACCCCTAGCTCCACCATACAGTACAGTAGCTCCACCATACTGTACAGTATGTATGCACACATGACTGTAAGTCGCTTTGGATAAAAGCGTCTGCTAAATGGCATATATTATTATTATTATTATTATTACTATACTGTACAGTAAACCCCTAGCTCCACTATACTGCACAGTAGCTCCACCATACTGTACAGTAAACCTCTAGCTCCACTATACTGTACAGTAAACCCCCTAGCTCCACTATACTGCACAGTAGCTCCACCATACTGTACAGTAGCTCGACCATACTGTACAGTAAACCCCCAGCTCCACCATACTGTACAGTAAACCCCCAGCTCCACCATACTGTACAGTAATCCATTAGCTCCACCATACTGTACAGTAAAACCAATAGCTCCACCATACTGTACAGTAAACCCTTAGCTCCACCATACTGTACAGTAAACCCCTAGCTCCACCATACTGTACAGTAGCTCCACCATACGGTACAGTAAACCCCCAGCTCCACCATACTGTACAGTAAACCCCTAGCTCCACCATACTGTACAGTAAAACCAATAGCTCCACCATACTGTACAGTAAACCCCTAGCTCCACCATACTGTACAGTAAACCCCTAGCTCCACTATACTGTACAGTAAACCCCTAGCTCCACCATACTGTACAGTAAATCCCTCTTGCTCCACCATACTGTACAGTAAACCCTTAGCTCCACCATACTGTACAGTAAACCCCTCTTGCTCCACCATACTGTACAGTAAACCCCTAGCTCCACCATACTGTACAGTAGCTCCACCATACTGTACAGTAAACCCTTAGCTCCACCATACTGTACAGTAAACCCCGAGCTCCACCATACTGTACAGTAGCTCCACCATACTGTACAGTAAACCCTGAGCTCCACCATAATGTACAGTAAACCCCTAGCTCCACTATACTGTACAGTAAACCCCTAGCTCCACCATACTGTACAGTAAACCCCTAGCTCCACCATACTGTACAGTAAACCCCTAGCTCCACCATACTGTACAGTAAACCCCTAGCTCCACCATACTGTACAGTAAACCCCTAGCTCCACCATACTGTACAGTAAACCCCTAGCTCCACCATACTGTACAGTAAACCCCTAGCTCCACCATACTGTACAGTAAACCCCTAGCTCCACCATACTGTACAGTAAACCCCTAGCTCCACCATACTGTACAGTAAACCCTAGCTCCACCATACTGTACAGTAAACTCCTAGCTCCACCTTACTGTACAGTAAAGCCCCTAGCTCCACCATACTGTACAGTAAAGCCCCTAGCTCCACCATACTGTACAGTAAAGCCCCTAGCTCCACCATACTGTACAGTAAAGCCCCTAGCTCCACCATACTGTACAGTAAACCCTAGCTCCACTATACTGTACAGTAAACTCCTAGCTCCACCATACTGTACAGTAAAGCCCCTAGCTCCACCATACTGTACAGTAAAGCCCCTAGCTCCACCATACTGTACAGTAAACCCTAGCTCCACTATACTGTACAGTAAACCCCTAGCTCCACCATACTGTACAGTAAACTCCTAGCTCCACCTTACTGTACAGTAAACCCCTAGCTCCACTATACTGTACAGTAAACCCCTAGCTCCACCATACTGTACAGTAAACCCCTAGCTCCACCATACTGTACAGTAAACCCCTAGCTCCACCATACTGTACAGTAAACCCCTAGCTCCACCATACTGTACAGTAAACCCCTAGCTCCACCTTACTGTACAGTAAACCCCTAGCTCCACCATACTGTACAGTAAACCCCTAGCTCCACCTTACTGTACAGTAAACCCCTAGCTCCACCATACTGTACAGTAAACCCCTAGCTCCACCTTACTGTACAGTAGCTCCACCATACTGTACAGTAAACCCCTAGCTCCACCATACTGTACAGTAAACCCCTAGCTCCACCATACTGTACAGTAAACTCCTAGCTCCACCTTACTGTACAGTAGCTCCACCATACTGTACAGTAAACCCCTAGCTCCACCATACTGTACAGTAAACCCCTAGCTCCACTATACTGTACAGTAAACCCCTAGCTCCACCATACTGTACAGTAAACCCCTAGCTCCACCATACTGTACAGTAAACCCCTAGCTCCACCATACTGTACAGTAAACCCCTAGCTCCACCATACTGTACAGTAAACCCCTAGCTCCACTATACTGTACAGTAAACCCCTAGCTCCACCATACTGTACAGTAAACCCCTAGCTCCACCATACTGTACAGTAAACCCCTAGCTCCACCATACTGTACAGTAAACCCCTAGCTCCACCATACTGTACAGTAAACCCCTAGCTCCACCATACTGTACAGTAAACCCCTAGCTCCACCTTACTGTACAGTAAACCCCTAGCTCCACCATACTGTACAGTAAACCCCTAGCTCCACCTTACTGTACAGTAGCTCCACCATACTGTACAGTAAACCCCTAGCTCCACCATACTGTACAGTAAACCCCTAGCTCCACCATACTGTACAGTAAACCCCTAGCTCCACCATACTGTACAGTAAACCCCTAGCTCCACCATACTGTACAGTAAACTCCTAGCTCCACCTTACTGTACAGTAGCTCCACCATACTGTACAGTAAACCCCTAGCTCCACCTTACTGTACAGTAGCTCCACCATACTGTACAGTAAACCCTAGCTCCACCTTACTGTACAGTAGCTCCACCATACTGTACAGTAAACCCATTGGATTGGTACCCTTGCTGAAAATGGGAAGGTAAGATTCGTGGCTTATAAGAGGCATGACTTTCAGATAGATCTCATTTGCCACCCGTGAGAGTAAATGTCATTACTGTTGATCATGGTAGACTAACATACTGCAAATAAATATTCTGTGCGCTTTACACTTCTGTAAGCCTCATTGAAGCTGCAAACATCTCAATGTTTGACATTAAAAGATCAGATGAACAGGAATGACATTTACTTTCACGGGTGGCTAAAATAACCATCTGAAAGCCACGCCCCTACTAAACTAGAGTCAACCAAACCACCCAGCAGTAGAGTCAACCAAACTACCCAGCAGTAGAGTCAACCAAACAACCCAGCAGTAGGATCAACCAAACAACCCAGCTGTAGAGTCAACCAAACAACCCAGCTGTAGAGTCAACCAAACAACCCAGCAGTAGAGTCAACCAAACAACCCAGCAGTAGGATCAACCAAACAACCCAGCAGTAGAGTCAACCAAACTACCCAGCAGTAGAGTCAACCAAACAACCCAGTAGGGTCAACCAAAACAACCCAGCAGTAGAGTCAACCAAACAACCCAGTAGAGTCAACCAAACAACCCAGTAGAGTCAACCAAACAACCCAGTAGGGTCAACCAAACAACCCAGCAGTAGAGTCAACCAAACAACCCAGCAGTAGAGTCAACCAAACTACCCAGCAGTAGGGTCAACCAAACAACCCAACTGTAAGGTCAACCATACAACCCAGCAGTAGAGTCAACCAAACAACCCAGTAGAGTCAACCAAACTACCCAGCAGTAGGATCAACCAAACAACCCAGTAGAGTCAACCAAACTACCCAGCAGTAGAGTCAACCAAACAACCCAGCTGTAGAGTCAACCAAACTACCCAGCAGTAGAGTCAACCAAACCACCCAGCAGTAGAGTCAACCAAACCACCCAGCAGTAGAGTCAACCAAACAACCCAGCAGTAGGATCAACCAAACATCCCAGCTGTAGGGTCAACCAAACAACCCAGTAGAGTCAACCAAACTACCCAGCAGTAGAGTCAACCAAACAACCCAGCAGTAGAGTCAACCAAACAACCCAGCTGTAGGGTCAACCAAACAACCCAGCAGTAGGATCAACCAAACAACCCAGCAGTAGGATCAACCAAACAACCCAGCTGTAGAGTCAACCAAACTACCCAGCAGTAGAGTCAACCAAACTACCCAGCAGTAGAGTCAACCAAACAACCCAGCAGTAGGATCAACCAAACAACCCAGCTGTAGGGTCAACCAAACAACCCAGCAGTAGGATCAACCAAACAACCCAGCAGTAGGATCAACCAAACAACCCAGCTGTACAGTCAACCAAACTACCCAGCAGTAGAGTCAACCAACCTACCCAGCAGTAGGATCAACCAAACAACCCAGCAGTAGGATCAACCAAACAACCCAGCTGTAGGATCAACCAAACAACCCAGCTGTAGAGTCAACCAAACTACCCAGCAGTAGAGTTAACCAAACAACCCAGCAGTAGGGTCAACCAAACAACCCAGCAGTAGAGTCAACCAAACTACCCAGCAGTAGAGTCAACCAAACAACCCAGCAGTAGAGTCAACCAAACAACCCAGCTGTAGAGTCAACCAAACAACCCAGCAGTAGAGTCAACCAAACAACCCAGCAGTAGAGTCAACCAAACAACCCAGCAGTAGGGTCAACCAAACAACCCAGCAGTAGAGTCAACCAAACAACCCAGCAGTAGAGTCAACCAAACTACCCAGCAGTAGAGTCAACCAAACAACCCAGCAGTAGAGTCAACCAAACAACCCAGCAGTAGGGTCAACCAAACAACCCAGCAGTAGAGTCAACCAAACAACCCAGTAGAGTCAACCAAACAACCCAGCAGTAGAGTCAACCAAACAACCCAGCAGTAGAGTCAACCAAACAACCCAGTAGAGTCAACCAAACAACCCAGCAGTAGAGTCAACCAAACAACCCAGTAGAGTCAACCAAACAACCCAGCAGTAGAGTCAACCAAACAACCCAGTAGAGTCAACCAAACAACCCAGTAGAGTCAACCAAACAACCCAGCTGTAGAGTCAACCAAACAACCCAGTAGAGTCAACCAAACAACCCAGCAGTAGAGTCAACCAAACAACCCAGTAGAGTCAACCAAACAACCCAGCAGTAGAGTCAACCAAACAACCCAGCAGTAGAGTCAACCAAACAACCCAGCAGTAGGGTCAACCAAACAACCCAGCAGTAGAGTCAACCAAACAACCCAGTAGAGTCAACCAAACAACCCAGTAGAGTCAACCAAACAACCCAGCAGTAGGGTCAACCAAACAACCCAGCAGTAGAGTCAACCAAACAACCCAGCAGTAGAGTCAACCAAACTACCCAGCAGTAGAGTCAACCAAACTACCCAGCAGTAGAGTCAACCAAACAACCCAGCAGTAGGGTCAACCAAACAACCCAGCAGTAGGGTCAACCAAACAACCCAGCAGTAGAGTCAACCAAACAACCCAGCAGTAGGGTCAACCAAACAACCCAGCAGTAGAGTCAACCAAACAACCCAGCAGTAGGGTCAACCAAACAACCCAGCAGTAGAGTCAACCAAACAACCCAGTAGAGTCAACCAAACAACCCAGCAGTAGAGTCAACCAAACAACCCAGCAGTAGGGTCAACCAAACAACCCAGCAGTAGAGTCAACCAAACAACCCAGCTGTAGGGTCAACCAAACAACCCAGCAGTAGGGTCAACCAAACAACCCAGCTGTAGGGTCAACCAAACAACCCAGCAGTAGAGTCAACCAAACAACCCAGCAGTAGGATCAACCAAACAACCCAGCAGTAGAGTCAACCAAACAACCCAGCTGTAGGGTCAACCAAACAACCCAGCAGTAGAGTCAACCAAACAACCCAGCAGTAGAAACAACCAAACAACCCAGTAGAGTCAACCAAACAACCCAGCAGTAGGATCAACCAAACAACCCAGCTGTAGAGTCAACCAAACAACCCAGCAGTAGGGTCAACCAAACAACCCAGCAGTAGAGTCAACCAAACAACCCAGCAGTAGGGTCAACCAAACAACCCAGCAGTAGGGTCAACCAAAACAACCCAGCAGTAGAGTCAACCAAACAACCCAGCAGTAGAGTCAACCAAACAACCCAGTAGAGTCAACCAAACCACCCAGCAGTAGAGTCAACCAAACAACCCAGTAGAGTCAACCAAACAACCCAGTAGAGTCAACCAAACAACCCAGTAGAGTCAACCAAACAACCCAGTAGTAGAGTCAACCAAACAACCCAGTAGAGTCAACCAAACAACCCAGCAGTAGGATCAACCAAACAACCCAGTAGTAGAGTCAACCAAACTACCCAGCAGTAGAGTCAACCAAACAACCCAGCTGTAGAGTCAACCAAACAACCCAGCAGTAGGGTCAACCAAACAACCCAGCAGTAGAGTCAACCAAACAACCCAGCAGTAGGGTCAACCAAACAACCCAGCAGTAGAGTCAACCAAACAACCCAGCAGTAGAGTCAACCAAACAACCCAGTAGAGTCAACCAAACCACCCAGCAGTAGAGTCAACCAAACCACCCAGCAGTAGAGTCAACCAAACAACCCAGCAGTAGGATCAACCAAACATCCCAGCTGTAGGGTCAACCAAACAACCCAGTAGAGTCAACCAAACTACCCAGCAGTAGAGTCAACCAAACAACCCAGCAGTAGAGTCAACCAAACAACCCAGCAGTAGAGTCAACCAAACAACCCAGCAGTAGAGTCAACCAAACAACCCAGCTGTAGAGTCAACCAAACAACCCAGCAGTAGGATCAACCAAACAACCCAGCAGTAGGATCAACCAAACAACCCAGCAGTAGGATCAACCAAACAACCCAGCAGTAGAGTCAACCAAACTACCCAGCAGTAGAGTCAACCAAACTACCCAGCAGTAGAGTCAACCAAACAACCCAGCAGTAGGATCAACCAAACAACCCAGCAGTAGGATCAACCAAACAACCCAGCAGTAGAGTCAACCAAACAACCCAGCAGTAGAGTCAACCAAACAACCCAGCAGTAGAGTCAACCAAACAACCCAGCAGTAGAGTCAACCAAACAACCCAGCAGTAGGATCAACCAAACAACCCAGCAGTAGGATCAACCAAACAACCCAGCTGTAGAGTCAACCAAACTACCCAGCAGTAGAGTCAACCAAACTACCCAGCAGTAGGATCAACCAAACAACCCAGCAGTAGGATCAACCAAACATCCCAGCTGTAGGGTCAACCAAACAACCCAGCAGTAGGATCAACCAAACAACCCAGCAGTAGGATCAACCAAACAACCCAGCTGTAGAGTCAACCAAACTACCCAGCAGTAGAGTCAACCAAACTACCCAGCAGTAGAGTCAACCAAACTACCCAGCAGTAGAGTCAACCAAACTACCCAGCAGTAGAGTCAACCAAACAACCCAGCAGTAGGGTCAACCAAACAACCCAGCAGTAGGGTCAACCAAACAACCTAGCAGTAGAGTCAACCAAACAACCCAGCAGTAGAGTCAACCAAACTACCCAGCAGTAGAGTCAACCAAACAACCCAGCAGTAGGATCAACCAAACAACCCAGCAGTAGAGTCAACCAAACTACCCAGCAGTAGAGTCAACCAAACAACCCAGCAGTAGGATCAACCAAACAACCCAGCAGTAGAGTCAACCAAACAACCCAGCAGTAGAGTCAACCAAACAACCCAGCAGTAGAGTCAACCAAACAACCCAGCAGTAGAGTCAACCAAACAACCCAGCAGTAGAGTCAACCAAACAACCCAGCTGTAGAGTCAACCAAACAACCCAGCAGTAGAGTCAACCAAACAACCCAGCAGTAGAGTCAACCAAACTACCCAGCAGTAGAGTCAACCAAACAACCCAGCAGTAGAGTCAACCAAACAACCCAGCAGTAGGGTCAACCAAACAACCCAGCAGTAGAGTCAACCAAACATCCCAGCAGTAGAGTCAACCAAACTACCCAGCAGTAGAGTCAACCAAACAACCCAGTAGGGTCAACCAAACAACCCAGCAGTAGAGTCAACCAAACAACCCAGCAGTAGGGTCAACCAAACAACCCAGCAGTAGAGTCAACCAAACATCCCAGTAGGGTCAACCAAACAACCCAGCAGTAGAGTCAACCAAACAACCCAGCAGTAGGGTCAACCAAACAACCCAGCAGTAGAGTCAACCAAACAACCCAGCAGTAGGGTCAACCAAACCACCCAGCAGTAGAGTCAACCAAACAACCCAGTAGAGTCAACCAAACTACCCAGCTGTAGAGTCAACCAAACAACCCAGCAGTAGGATCAACCAAACAACCCAGCAGTAGAGTCAACCAAACAACCCAGTAGAGTCAACCAAACAACCCAGCAGTAGAGTCAACCAAACAACCCAGTAGAGTCAACCAAATCACCCAGCAGTAGAGTCAACCAAACAACCCAGTAGGATCAACCAAACAACCCAGCAGTAGAGTCAACCAAACAGCCCAGCAGTAGAGTGAACCAAACAACCCAGTAGGGTCAACCAAACAACCCAGCAGTAGAGTCAACCAAACAACCCAGCTGTAGGGTCAACCAAACAACCCAGCAGTAGGGTCAACCAAACAACCCAGCAGTAGGGTCAACCAAAACAACCCAGCAGTAGAGTCAACCAAACAACCCAGTAGAGTCAACCAAACCACCCAGCAGTAGAGTCAACCAAACAACCCAACTGTAAGGTCAACCATACAACCCAGCTGTCTCCTCTGGACCACAGACACGATGGTACCACAGTCAGTTCTCCTCTGGACCACAGACACACTGGTACCACAGTCAGTTCTCCTCTGGACCACAGACACACTGGTACCACAGTCAGTTCTCCTCTCTGGACCACAGACACACTGGTACCACAGTCAGTTCTCCTCTGGACCACAGACACACTGGTACCACAGTCAGTTCTCCTCTCTGGACCACAGACACACTGGTACCACAGTCAGCTATCCTCTGGACCACAGACACACTGGTACCACAGTCAGTTCTCCTCTGGACCACAGACACACTGGTACCACAGTCAGTTCTCCTCTGGACCACAGACACACTGGTACCACAGTCAGTTCTTCTCTCTGAACCACAGACACAATGGTTCTGATTCACCCAAATGGGGTGAATTAGAAAACAGATCTTTGACAAAGACATTCTGTTCCTCCAAAGAAATGGAACTCTTTCTGGTCGTAGACCGAACGACAACGCAATCAAAGAACGTCTGGTTCTGTTGTGCAGAGTGAGGAGACTAGCAAACAGGAAAACCTATCAAGTTGTGGTGTCTAATATCCCAGATTGGGCCTTTAACATGCTCTAAACCATGTGTTATTCACTCTTAATGCAGTGTTAGAGACAGGCTCATCTGTAATTGATGTTTTCAGAAAGACTAGTTTCTTTCCCATTATTTTATTGACAGACTTTGTTATGAATTATATTCCCATGCCCATATTCTCCTCAGGGCTCTATTCAATCTGTGTCTCAGAGGTTTCGCTGAAGAGCTGTGTAAAAATGTAAAGGTCATTATGCAGCGTTTACCGTGAATATAGTCTCCTCGACCGTGAGCGCGGTCTCGTCGACCGTGAATATAGTCTCCTCGACCGTGAATGCGGTCTCCTCGACCACATTGCCTTTGTCGCTATAAAGAGGATGTTCAGTGCTATGGATTGACTAGAGCCCTCACCGTTTTCTATCCGCAGGCCTTAAACAGCAACTTGTATAAAAGCTCCTCGCTCAACAACATCGTAGACGGCCTGAGTTCTCTGACAGACCCCTTCTCTGACCTCTCCGTCTCCTCTGAGTCACGCAAACCCAGCAAGCAACCGCCGCCCAACTACCTGTGCCATCTCTGCTTCAACAAAGGACACTACATCAAAGACTGCCCTCAGGTGAGCCGGGCATGGCCCCATCACACATACACACTACCCTCAGGTGAGCCGGGCATGGGCCCTCCACACACACACACTACCCTCAGGTGAGCCGGGCATGGCCCCATCACACATACACACACTACCCTCAGGTGAGCCGGGCATGGGCCCTCCACACACACACACTACCCTCAGGTGAGCCGGGCATGGGCCCTTCTCTCACTCACACACACACCATCAATGACTACCCTCAGGTGAGCCGGGCATGGGCCCTCCACACACACACACACTACCTTCAGGTGAGCCGGGCATGGGCCCTCCACACACACACTCCCTCAGGTGAGCCGGGCATGGGCCCTTCTCTCACTCACACACACACCATCAATGACTACCCTCAGGTGAGCCGGGCATGGGCCCTCCACACACACACACACTACCCTCAGGTGAGCCGGGCATGGGCCCTCCACACACACACACTACCTTCAGGTGAGCCGGGCATGGGCCCTCCACACACACACACACTACCTTCAGGTGAGCATGGGCCCTCACACACACACACACTACCTTCAGGTGAGCCGGGCATGGGCCCTCCACACACACACACTACCTTCAGGTGAGCCGGGCATGGGCCCTCCACACACACACACTACCCTCAGGTGAGCCGGGCATGGGCCCTTCTCTCACTCACACACACACCATCAATGACTACCCTCAGGTGAGCCGGGCATGGCCCCTCCACACACACACACTACCCTCAGGTGAGCCGGGCCTGGCCCCTCCACACACACACACTACCCTCAGGTGAGCCGGGCCTGGGCCCTCCACACACTACCCTCAGGTGAGCCGGGCCTGGGCCCTCCACACACTACCCTCAGGTGAGCCGGGCATGGGCCCTTCTGAAGCAAAGCAGCTACAGTACAGTAGAGTGCAGCCACCTTGGTCTGCTTTGAAAACAAATGCCTGATGATGAACTGTTGAGGAAAGATGGTCAGCGGTTACATAACTAAGCAGGATTAATGGTTTGTCAATAGTAATGTCCCTTGATGTGACAAGACTCACAATCACAATGAATCTGAAGAGCTCACACACGCTGATATCATGTTTCTGATAAGAGCTAAAACTCTGTGATGAATTACGGGGGTTCTAGAGTTTTAGGACTTCTATATCCATGCCACTAAACCATCATTAAGATCTAAAACTCTGATGAAGTACGGGGGTTCTAGAGTTTTAGGACTTCTATATCCATGCCACTAAACCATCATTAAGATCTAAAACTCTGATGAAGTACGGGGGTTCTAGAGTTTTAGGACTTCTATATCCATGCCACTAAACCATCATTAAGATCTAAAACTCTGATGAAGTACGGGGGTTCTAGAGTTTTAGGACTTCTATATCCATGCCACTAAACCATCATTAAGATCTAAAACTCTGATGAAGTTCTAGAGTTTTAGGGCCACTTCTAGAGTTTTAGGACTTCTATATCCATGCCACTAAACCATCATTAAGATCTAAAACTCTGATGAAGTACGGGGTTCTAGAGTTTTAGGACTTCTATATCCATGCCACTAAACCATCATTAAGATCTAAAACTCTGATGAAGTACGGGGTTCTAGAGTTTTAGGACTTCTATATCCATGCCACTAAACCATCATTAATCTAAAACTCTGATCTTCTAAAACTCTGATGAAGTACGGGGGAGTTTTAGGACTAGCCACTAAAACTCTGATTTTCTAGAGACTTCTATATCCATGCCACTAAACCATCATTAAGATCTAAAACTCTGATGAAGTACGGGGTTCTAGAGTTTTAGGACTTCTATATCCATGCCACTAAACCATCATTAAGATCTAAAACTCTGATGAAGTACGGGGGTTCTAGAGTTTTAGGACTTCTATATCCATGCCACTAAACCATCATTAAGATCTAAAACTCTGATGAAGTACGGGGGTTCTAGAGTTTTAGGACTTCTATATCCATGCCACTAAACCATCATTAAGATCTAAAACTCTGTGATAAAGTACGGGGGTTGTGAAGGGAGTAGTACACAGCGTTGTATGAGATCTTCAGTTTCTTGCCAATTTCTCGCATGGAATAGCCTTAATTTCTCAGACAAGAATAGACTGACGAGTTTCCGAAGAAAGTTTTGTTTCTGGCCGTTTTGAGCCTGTAATGCTGATGCTCCAGATACTCAACTAGTCTAAAAGCCAGTTTTATTGCTTCTTTAATCAGACAACAGTTTTCAGCTGTGCTAACATAATTGCAAAAGGGTTTTCTAAAGATCAACAAAAAATGTGCTTTTCCTTCAAAGACAAGGAAATTTGTGACCCCAAACTTTTGAACAGTAGTGTATATCTAGTCCAGGGCTCTCCAACCCTGTTCCTGGAGAGAAACCCTCCTGTAGGTTTACATCAGGGCTCTCCAACCCTGTTCCTGGAGAGGTACCCTCCTGTAGGTTTACATCAGGGCTCTCCAACCCTGTTCCTGGAGAGGTACCCTCCTGTAGGTTTACATCAGGGCTCTCCATCCCTGTTCCTGGAGAGGTACCCTCCTGTAGGTTTACATCAGGGCTCTCCATCCCTGTTCCTGGAGAGGTACCCTCCTGTAGGTTTACATCAGGGCTCTCCATCCCTGTTCCTGGAGAGATACCCTCCTGTAGGTTTACATCAGGGCTCTCCATCCCTGTTACTGGAGAGGTACCTTCCTGTAGGTTTACATCAGGGCTCTCCAACCCTGTTCCTGGAGAGATACCCTCCTGGAGGTTTACATCAGGGCTCTCCAACCCTGTTCCTGGAGAGATACCCTCCTGTAGGTTTACCCTGCTCTGTTCCTGGAGAGTTTACATCAGGGCTCTCCAACCCTGTTCCTGGAGAGGTACCCTCCTGTAGGTTTACATCAGGGCTCTCCATCCCTGTTCCTGGAGAGGTACCCTCCTGTAGGTTTACATCAGGGCTCTCCATCCCTGTTACTGGAGAGGTACCTTCCTGTAGGTTTACATCAGGGCTCTCCAACCCTGTTCCTGGAGAGATACCCTCCTGGAGGTTTACATCAGGGCTCTCCAACCCTGTTACTGGAGAGATACCCTCCTGTAGGTTTACATCAGGGCTCTCCAACCCTGTACCTAGAGAGTTACCCTCCTGTAGGTTTACATCAGGGCTCTCCAACCCTGTTCCTGGAGAGATACCCTCCTGTAGGTTTACATCAGGGCTCTCCAACCCTGTTCCTGGAGAGGTACCCTCCTGTAGGTTTACATCAGGGCTCTCCATCACCGTTCCTGGAGAGATACATTCCTGTAGGTTTACATCAGGGCTCTCCAACCCTGTTCCTGGAGAGATACATTCCTGTAGGTTTACATCAGGGCTCTCCAACCCTGTTCCTGGAGAGATACCCTCCTGTAGGTTCACATCCCTCCTGTAGGTTCACATCAGGGCTCTCCAACCCTGTTCCTGTGGAGGTACCCTCCTGTAGGTTTTACATCAGGGCTCTCCAACCCTGTTCCTGGAGAGAAACCCTCCTGTAGGTTTACATCAGGGCTCTCCAACCCTGTTCCTGGAGAGATACCTTCCTGTAGGTTTACATCAGTGCTCTCCATCCCTGTTCCTGTGGAGGTACCCTCCTGTAGGTTTACATCAGGGCTCTCCAACCCTGTTCCTGGAGAGGTACCCTCCTGTAGGTTTACATCAGGGCTCTCCATCCCTGTTCCTGGAGAGGTACCCTCCTGTAGGTTTACATCAGGGCTCTCCATCACTGTTCCTGGAGAGATACATTCCTGTAGGTTTACATCAGGGCTCTCCAACCCTGTTCCTGGAGAGATACATTCCTGTAGGTTTACATCAGTGCTCTCCATCCCTGTTACTGGAGAGATACCATCCTGTAGGTTTACATCAGGGCTCTCCATCCCTGTTCCTGGAGAGGTACCCTCCTGTAGGTTTACATCAGGGCTCTCCAACCCTGTTCCTGGAGAGATACATTCCTGTAGGTTTACATCAGTGCTCTCCATCCCTGTTACTGGAGAGATACCATCCTGTAGGTTTACATCAGGGCTCTCCATCCCTGTTACTGGAGAGATACCCTCCTGTAGGTTTACATCAGGGCTCTCCAACCCTGTTCCTGGAGAGATACCCTCCTGTAGGTTTACATCAGGGCTCTCCAACCCTGTTCCTGGAGAGGTACCCTCCTGTAGGTTTACATCAGGGCTCTCCAACCCTGTTCCTGGAGAGATGCCCTCCTGTAGGTTTACATCAGGGCTCTCCAACCCTGTTCCTGGAGAGGTACCCTCCTGTAGGTTTACATCAGGGCTCTCCATCCCTGTTCCTGGAGAGGTACCCTCCTGTAGGTTTACATCAGGGCTCTCCTGGAACCCTCCTGTTTTACATGGATCCCTGTTCCTGGTACCTTCCTGTAGGTTTACATCAGGGCTCTCCAACCCTGTTCCTGGAGAGATGCCCTCCTGTAGGTTTACATCAGGGCTCTCCAACCCTGTTCCTGGAGAGATACCCTCCTGTAGGTTTACATCAGGGCTCTCCAACCCTGTTCCTGGAGAGGTACCCTCCTGTAGGTTTACATCAGGGCTCTCCAACCCTGTTCCTGGAGAGGTACCCTCCTGTAGGTTTACATCAGGGCTCTCCATCCCTGTTCCTGGAGAGGTACCCTCCTGTAGATTTACATCAGGGCTCTCCAACCCTGTTACTGGAGAGAAACCCTCCTGTTTTACCTCAGGGCTCTCCAACCCTGTTCCTGGAGAGATACCTCCTGTAGGTTTACATCAGGGCTCTCCAACCCTGTTCCTGGAGAGGTACCCTCCTGTAGGTTTACATCAGGGCTCTCCAACCCTGTTCCTGGAGAGATACCCTCCTGTAGGTTTACATCACACCCTGTTCCTGGAGGGTACCCTCCTCATCAGGGCTCTCCACCCTGTTCCTGGAGAGGTACCCTCCTGTAGGTTTACATCAGGGCTCTCCAACCCTGTTACTGGAGAGGTACCCTCCTGTAGGTTTACATCAGGGCTCTCCAACCCTGTTCCTGGAGAGATACCCTCCTGTAGGTTTACATCAGGGCTCTCCATCCCTGTTCCTGGAGAGGTACCCTCCTGTAGGTTTATATCAGGGCTCTCCAACCCTGTTCCTGGAGAGATGCCCTCCCGCCCAGGAAATGTTGTGAAAACAAGTAGCTTGCTGGTCCGTGATATGAGAGGAAACGAGGGACATAAACAGCCTGAAGACAGCCATTGAAAACAAAATCAAAAACTCTAAAGCATGAAGTGCCAAGAGCCAACTGATTTGAACAGCGAGGTTGAGAGACGAACAGGGTAGAGGAGACGAGACCTGACAGGTGCAACAAGTTGAAGTAGGGTGCACGGAGGGTCTGGTGGACAAAACCCATCAAACTTGGCTTTCATTAGTTATCGTTAGGTGTAAAAAAAAGCTACTTTTAAGAAGAGAAATTGTGGAAATAGCCATAATTATGACTTTGTGGCTGTTAATAAAATCAGCAGAACGTTAAAGACCTATTTATTGACACTTGTAGTAGTATGTAGTTGTCCTGTAATACTTCGTTTGAAATGACACACCTTCGGTCATTCATAACACATCCATAAAGACTCATCCATAAAGACTCATCCATAAAGCCTCATCCATAAAGACTCATCCATAAAGACTCATCCATAAAGACTCATCCATAAAGCCTCATCCACAAAGACTCATCCATAAAGACTCATCCATAAAGACTCATCCATAAAGACTCATCCATAAAGACTCATCCATAAAGACTCATCCATAAAGACTCATCCATAAAGACTCATCCATAAAGACTCATCCATAAAGACTCATCCATAAAGACTCATCCATAAAGACTCATCCATAAAGACTCATCCATAAAGACTCATCCATAAAGACTCATCCATAAAGCCTCATCCATAAAGACTCATCCATAAAGACTCATCCATAAAGACTCATCCATAAAGCCTCATCCACAAAGACTCATCCATAAAGACTCATCCATAAAGACTCATCCATAAAGACTCATCCATAAAGACTCATCCATAAAGCCTCATCCATAAAGACTCATCCATAAAGACTCATCCATAAAGCCTCATCCATAAAGACTCATCCATAAAGACTCATCCATAAAGACTCATCCATAAAGCCTCATCCATAAAGACTCATCCATAAAGACTCATCCATAAAGACTCACCCATAAAGACTCACCCATAAAGACTCATCCATAAAGCCTCATCCATAAAGCCTCATCCATAAAGACTCATCCATAAAGACTCATCCATAAAGACTCATCCATAAAGACTCATCCATAAAGACTCTAGCACATGACGCTGTACTTGCTTTAAAAGCCAGACCCATTTGATCGTTCATAACACAAGTAAAGGCTAAATGATGGTAAACACAAATGTATTAGCGCTAATTATCACTCCCAGCTACAACAAATAAACATTAAAGTTTACAACCATTTAATTTTTATTTCTACATTTAAAAAACAATACAAATACATGAAGTTTCAAAAAGTCCAACATTAAACACTACTATACTACTGTAATTACATTACACTGGGCTGTGAATAGTGTCGCTGCTCCCTGAGCTGAAGGACCATTGGTTCTGGCCACTCTGCCTGCTCCCTGAGCTGAAGGACCATTGGTTCTGGCCACTCTGCCTGCTCCCTGAAGGACCATTGGTTCTGGCCAGCTGAAGGTCCATTGGTTCTGGCCACTCTGCCTGCTCCCTGAGCTGAAGGACCATTGGTTCTGGCCACTCTGCCTGCTCCCTGAGCTGAAGGACCATTGGTTCTGGCCACTCTGCCTGCTCCCTGAGCTGAAGGACCATTGGTTCTGGCCACTCTGCCTGCTGCCTGAGATGTTGCATGTTGGTGCCAACCTTAAAAGTACCGAACAAAGTTCGCAGGTGTGTTAGGAAATGTTTTGTCACCCGGATAAGGACAGAAATACTCTAAATGGGTAGACGGAGGAAACCATTCGCTTCATATTATTATATTCCTTTTTTCATTTTACAAATCTCATGACGTGATTATGTGGCTGTTTCTCGATGGATTTTTATTTACCTGAGCCTGCTGACGAGATACGTTTCGTTAGCTAGCTAGCTAGCTATAACTCTGAAGTCGCTGAAATGATTTGAAATAACGATTTGAGGTAGCTATGTAATCTAACGCAACACTTCACTGTTACAAACTCATTTAAATGACAATAAATAAAGATGAATATACTTGTTTGTCGCTGTCCAGCGGGCATTTGATTTGCGAACTTGTTACATGTGCTCTTACTGAGCTTATAGAAATATATAATTATAATATTATATAATAATATAGAAACGCCGCTAACCAAACCACAGTGCAGGACATGCACACTGAATTAATGGACAACTACACTTGAAAATGAAAGCTTCTTCGATTTTTCCCAGACCTCAAGTCTTCCCCTCGATACGTGCGCAGCAATGCTTAAACCAGTTTGGTTGTTTTTCTATTACAAAAGTGTGAACAAAAACTGAGTGTAAAAGCGTAAAAATGGGGCAAATCTGAAATCTGTAAAGCAGTTTAGTCAGTGGACCTGTTGGTTTCAGTCTTCGCTCAATCTCTGCCCTGTTTGTATGTCAATGGGTTTAATGTTGTCTTCAACCTCAGTGCTATTGAATGTGAGACAAATCCCTGTTTGTATGTCAATGGGTTTAATGTTGTCTTTAACCTCAGTGCTATTGAATGTGAGACAAATCCCTGTTTGTATGTCAATGGGTTTAATGTTGTCTTTAACCTCAGTGCTATTGAATGTGAGACAAATCCCTGTTTGTATGTCAATGGGTTTAATGTTGTCTTTAACCTCAGTGCTATTGAATGTGAGACAAATCCCTGTTTGTATGTCAATGGGTTTAATGTTGTCTTTAACCTCAGTGCTATTGAATGTGAGACAAGTCCCTGTTTGTATGTCAATGGGTTTAATGTTGTCTTCAACCTCAGTGCTATTGAATGTGAGACAAATCCCTGTTTGTATGTCAATGGGTTTAATGTTGTCTTTAACCTCAGTGCTATTGAATGTGAGACAAATCCCTGTTTGTATGTCAATGGGTTTAATGTTGTCTTCAACCTCAGTGCTATTGAATGTGAGACAAATCCCTGTCAAATGACAACTAAATTAACTAAAATGACTGTGTCAAAATGTAAATGTCATCTAATGTCATGATCTGGAGAAAAAAACTGTTGTCAGAAAACCCCAAGACTTCTAAGAATCAATTTACAGCCAGTCAAAAATGTTTACAACAACTTATAAATATAATCCATGCTACCCATAATGCATTGGAATGGTAGATGCCAGATCAACATGCTGGTGACAACATTCTGAGTATCCCCTGACATCTTTTACCTTCCCATAATGCATTGGAATGGTAGATGCCAGATCAACATGCTGAGGACAACATTCTGAGTATCCCCTGACATCTTTTACCTTCCCATAATGCATTGGAATGGTAGATGCCAGATCAACATGCTGAGGACAACATTCTGAGTATCCCCTGACATCTTTTACCTTCCCATAATGCATTGGAATGGTAGATGCCAGATCAACATGCTGATGACAACATTCTGAGTATCCCCTGACATCTTTTACCGTCCCATAATGCATTGGAATGGTAGATGCCAGATCAACATGCTGAGGACAACATTCTGAGTATCCCCTGACATCTTTTACCTTCCCATAATGCATTGGAATGGTAGATGCCAGATCAACATGCTGAGGACATACATCAGCCATGTCCCGTAAGACTGGAGAGATAGTTGCTTCCCTTCTAGCAGAGCCACGACCCTTTTAATGTGCTGCAGTCTGGAAACACTTTATGCTGGCCTGGTTGGGATTCTTGTGTGTGTGTGTGTGTGTGTGTGTGTGTGTGTGTGTGTGTGTGTGTGTGTGTGTGTGTGTGTGTGTGTGTGTGTGTGTGTGTGTGTGTGTGTGTGTGTGTGTGTGTGTGTGTGTGTGTGTGTGTGTGTATGTGTGTGTGTGTGTGTGTGTATGGGGAGTGTGGGTGTGCTGGGGAGTGGGGGAACATGCTGCGGGAGTGGGGGGAACATGCTGCGGGAGTGGGGGGCGGGAACATGCTGCGGGAGTGGGGGGAACATGCTGCGGGAGTGGTGGGGGAACATGCTGCGGGAGCTGGTGGGGGGGAACATGCTGCGGGAGTGGTGGGGAACATGCTGCGGGAGTGGTGGGGGAACATGCTGCGGGGTGGGGGGAACATGCTGCGGGAGTGGTGGGGAACATGCTGCGGGAGTGGGGTGGGGGTAACATGCTGCGGGAACATGCTGGGGGTGAACATGCTGCGGGAACATGTGGTGGGGGGAACATGCTGCGGGAGTGGTGGGGGAACATGCTGCGGGAGTGGGGGGGGAACATGCTGCGGGAGTGGGGGGGGAACATGCTGCGGGAGTGGGGGGGGAACATGCTGCGGGAGTGGGGGAACATGGGGAAACATGCTGCGGGAGTGGGGGGAACATGCTGCAGGAGTGGTGGGGGAACATGCTGCGGGAGTGGTGGGGGAACATGCTGCGGGAGTGGTGGGGGAACATGCTGCGGGAGTGGGGGGGAACATGCTGCGGGAGTGGTGGGGGAACATGCTGCGGGAGTGGGGTGGGAACATGCTGCGGGAGTGGGGCGGGGAACATGCTGCGGGGGAAACATACTGTGGTGGGGAACATGCTGCGGGAGTGGGAACATGGGGAACATGCTGCGGGAGTGGGAACATGCTGCGGGAGTGGGGGGAACATGCTGCGGGAGTGGGGGGTGGGAACATAACATGCTGCGGGAGTGGGGGCTGGAGTGAACATGCTGGGAGTGGAACGGGGAGTGGGAACATACTGCTGGGGCGGGAGTGGGAACATGCTGCGGGAGTGGGAACATACTGCGGGAGTGGGAACATACTGCGGGAGTGGGAACATACTGCGGGAGTGGGAACAAACTGCGGGAGTGGGAACATACTGCGGGAGTGGGAACAAACTGCGGGAGTGGGAACATACTGCTGGGAGTGGGAACATACTGCGGGAGTGGGAACATACTGCGGGAGTGGGAACATACTGCTGGAGTGGGAACATACTGCGGGAGTGGGAACATACTGCGGGAGTGGGAACATACTGCTGGAGTGGGAACATACTGCTGGAGTGGGAACATACTGCGGGAGTGGGAACATACTGCGGGAGTGGGAACAAACTGCGGGAGTGGGAACATACTGCGGGAGTGGGAACATACTGCGGGAGTGGGAACATACTGCGGGAGTGGGAACATACTGCGGGTGTGGGAACATACTGCTGGGAGTGGGAACATACTGCTGGAGTGGGAACATACTGCGGGAGTGGGAACAAACTGCGGGAGTGGGAACATACTGCTGGAGTGGGAACAAACTGCGGGAGTGGGAACATACTGCGGCTACATAAGGACTCTTTTGTTTCTTTAAAGGCTTCGTGGACAGAGAGGTCAGAGAGTCACGGCTGTATTGTTCACTCAGCAGCCATGTGTCTGTGTGTTCTGTAGTTATCAAGTCATGAAATCATTTCATCCTTCTATGAGAAAGCCAGAGATCTGAAGGCCTGTGATTAGTCAGAAATCGGCAAGTGTCCAAAACATGACTGAGATTTAGTCATCACTGTGGTTTCTATTTATTTTCCTCTGAGAAAGTGAGAGGGCTCTCTCAGATATAGTCCTAAGGGCCTTTTAAAAAATAAAAAAAAGGCAGTGATCAGTCAGAAATGTCTGGTTGTAAAAAAACAAAATATGCCTGAGATGTGTTTGAGATGCAGACAGGGAACGAACAGCTCATTAAACAGACGTAATTGTCGGCTAGTTATGTAATTTTGGTTCTTTTCTATTTTTATTTTCATATCTACAATTATGTAGGAATGTACCAGACAAGTGTAATTAACATTTTACACTCATGGGAATTGGCCTCTATGGGTTGCATTGAGATGTTCCTGAAGGATGAAATATGGAAAGCATATCCATGGTAGTAATTGAAGGAACATACTGCTGGAGTGGGAACATACTGTTTGAGATTAGTGGGAACAAACTGCATTACTGCAAACAAATGCAAATGTATTTGTAACATAGCCCATTCTGGAGTAACATCTGCTGATATCTCAAAGTGCTGTACAGAAATACCCTAGCCTAAAACCCCAAACAGTAAGCAATGCAGGTGTCAGAACATACTGCTGGACGGTGGCTAGGAAAATACTGCCATACTGCGGGAGAAAAGGACAAAACCTAGGAAGAAAACATACTGCTGGGAACAAACTGCGGAGAGGAACATACTGAACCAGGCTATGAGGGTGGCATACTGCTGGAGTCCTCTTCTGGCTGTGCTGGAGTGGGAACATTATAAACCTACTGAGGAGGAACCAGGCTACTGAGGGGTGGCATACAGTCCTCTTCTGGCTGGCATACTGCTGGTAGAGAGGAACCAGGCTATGAGGGGAACATGGTGAGTCATACTCTTCTGGCTGTGCATACTGGGTAACATACTGAGAGGAACCAGGCTATGAATCAAATCAAATCAAATTTATTTTTATATAGCCCTTCGTACATCAGCTGATATCTCAAAGTGCTGTACAGAAACCCAGCCTAAAACCCCAAACAGCAAACAATGCAGGTGTAAAAGCACGGTGGCTAGGAAAAACTCCCTAGAAAGGCCAAAACCTGGGGTGGCCAGTCCTCTTCTGGCTGTGCCGGGTAGAGATTATAACAGAACATGACCAAGATGTTCAAATGTTCATAAATGACCAGCATGGTCGAATAATAATAAGGCAGAACAGTTGAAACTGGAGCAGCAGCACAGTCAGGTGGACTGGGGCACGGTCCTAGGGCTCAGGTCCTCCGAGAGAGAGAAAGAAAGAGAGAATTAGAGAGAGCATATGTGGGGTGACCAGTCCGCTTCTGGCTGTGCCGGGTGGAGATTATAACAGAACGTGGCCAAGATGCTCAAATGTTCATAAATGACAAGCATGGTTGAATAATAGTAAGGCAGAACAGTTGAAACTGGAGCAGCAGCATGGCCAGGTGGACTGGGGACAGCAAGGAGTCATCATGTCAGGTAGTCCTGGGACATGGTCCTAGGGCCCAGGTTGAATAATAGTAAGGCCAGTTGAAACTGGAGCAGCAGCATGGCCAGGTGGACTGGGGACAGCAAAGTCATCATGTCAGGTAGTCCTGGGGCATGGTCCTAGGGCTCAGGTCCTCCGAGAGAGAGAAAGAAAGAGAGAAGGAGAGAATTAGAGAACACACAGGACACCGAATAGGACAGGAGAAGTACTCCAGATATAACAAACTGAACCTAGCCCCCCGACACATAAACTACTGCAGCATAAATACTGGAGGCTGAGACAGGGGGGTCAGGAGACACTGTGGCCCCATCCGAGGACACCCCGGACAGGGCCAAACAGGAAGGATATAACCCCACCCACTTTGCCAAAGCACAGCCCCCACACCACTAGAGGATATCTTCAACCACCAACTTACCATCCTGAGACAAGGCCGAGTATAGCCCACAAAGATCTCCGCCACGGTACAACCCAGGGGGGCGCCAACCCAGACAGGCTGACCACAACAGTGAATCAACCCACCCAGGTGACGCACCCCCCCCAGGGACGGCATGAGAGAGCCCCAGCAAGCCAGTGACTCAGCCCCCGTAACAGGGTTAGAGGCAGAGAATCCCAGTGGAAAGAGGGGAACCGGCCAGGCAGAGACAGCAAGGGCGGTTCGTTGCTCCAGAGCCTTTCCGTTCACCTTCCCACTCCAGACTACACTCAATCATATGACCCACTGAAGAGATGAGTCTTCAGTAAAGACTTAAAGGTTGAGACCGAGTTTGCGTCTCTGACATGGGTAGGCAGACCGTTCCATAAAAATGGAGCTCTATAGGAGAAAGCCCTGCCTCCAGCTGTTTGCTTAGAAATTCTAGGGACAATTAGGAGGCCTGCGTCTTGTGACCGTAGCGTACGTGTAGGTATGTACGGCAGGACCAAATCAGAGAGGTAGGTAGGAGCAAGCCCATGTAATGCTTTGTAGGTTAGCAGTAAAACCTTGAAATCAGCCCTTGCTTTGACAGGAAGCCAGTGTAGAGAGGCTAGCACTGGAGTAATATGATCACATTTTTTGGTTCTAGTCAGGATTCTAGCAGCCGTATTTAGCACTAACTGAAGTTTATTTAGTGCTTTATCCGGGTAGCCGGAAAATAGAGCATTGCAGTAGTCTAACCTAGAAGTGACAAAAGCATGGATTCATTTTTCTGCATCATTTTTGGACAGAAAGTTTCTGATTTTTGCAATGTTACGTAGATGGAAAAATGCTGTCCTCGAAATGGTCTTGATATGTTCTTCAAAAGAGAGATCAGGGTCCAGAGTAACGCCGAGGTCCTTCACAGTTTTATTTGAGACGACTGTACAACCATTAAGATTAATTGTCAGATTCAACAGAAGATCTCTTTGTTTCTTGGGACCTAGAACAAGCATCTCTGTTTTGTCCGAGTTTAATAGTAGAAAGTTTGCAGCCATCCACTTCCTTATGTCTGAAACACATGCTTCTAGCGAGGGCAATTTTGGGGCTTCACCATGTTTCATTGAAATGTACAGCTGTGTGTCATCCGCATAGCAGTGAAAGTTTACATTATGTTTTTGAATAACATCCCCAAGAGGTAAAATATATAGTGAAAACAATAGTGGTCCTAAAACAGAACCTTGAGGAACACCGAAATTTACAGTTGATTTGTCAGAGGACAAACCATTCACAGAGACAAACTGATATCTTCCCGACAGATAAGACCTAAACCAGGCCAGAACATGTCCGTGTAGACCAATTTGGGTTTCCAATCTCTCCAAAAGAATGTGGTGATCGATGCTATCAAAAGCTGCACTAAGGTCTAGGAGCACGAGGACAGATGCAGAGCCTCGGTCCGATGCCATTAAAATGTCATTTACCACCTTCACAAGTGCCGTCTCAGTGCTATGATGGGGTCTAAAACCAGACTGAAGCATTTCGTATACATTGTTTGTCTTCAGGAAGGCAGTGAGTTGCTGCGCAACAGCCTTCTCTAAAATTTTTGAGAGGAATGGAAGATTCGATATAGGCCGATAGTTTTTTATATTTTCTGGGTCAAGGTTTGGCTTTTTCAAGAGAGGCTTTATTACTGCCACTTTTAGTGAGTTTGGTACACATCCAGTGGATAGAGAGCCGTTTATTATGTTCAACATAGGAGGGCCAAGCACAGGAAGGGGTGGCCAGTCCTCTTCTGGCTGTGCCGGGTAATGAGGAACCAGGCTATGAGGGGTGGCCAGTCCTCTTCTGGCTGTGCGGGGTAGAGAGAAACCAGGCTATGAGGGGTGACCAGTCCTCTTCTGGCTGTGCCGGGTAGAGAGGAACCAGGCTATGAGGGGTGGCCAGTCCTCTTCTGGCTGTGCCGGGTAAAGAGGAACCAGGCTATGAGGGGTAGCCAGTCCTCTTCTGGCTGTGCCGGGTAAAGAGGAACCAGGCTATGAGGGGTGGCCAGTCCTCTTCTGGCTGTGCGGGGTAGAGAGGAACCAGGCTATGAGGGGTGGCCAGTCCTCTTCTGGCTCTGCCGGGTAGAGAGGAACCAGGCTATGAGGGGTGGCCAGTCCTCTTCTGGCTGTGCCGGGTAGAGAGGAACCAGGCTATGAGGGGTGGCCAGTCCTCTTCTGGCTGTGCCGGGTAGAGAGGAACCAGGCTATGAGGGGTGGCCAGTCCTCTTCTGGCTGTGCCGGGTAAAGAGGAACCAGGCTATGAGGGTGGCCAGTCCTCTTCTGGCTGTGCCGGGTAGAGAGGAACCAGGCTATGAGGGGTGGCCAGTCCTCTTCTGGCTGTGCCGGGTAGAGAGGAACCAGGCTATGAGGGGTGGCCAGTCCTCTTCTGGCTGTGCCGGGTAGAGAGGAACCAGGCTATGAGGGGTGGCCAGTCCTCTTCTGGCTGTGCGGGGTAGAGAGGAACCAGGCTATGAGGGGTGGCCAGTCCTCTTCTGGCTGTGCGGGGTAGAGAGGAACCAGGCTATGAGGGGTGGCCAGTCCTCTTCTGGCTGTGCGGGGTAGAGAGGAACCAGGCTATGAGGGGTGGCCAGTCCTCTTCTGGCTGTGCGGGGTAGAGAGGAACCAGGCTATGAGGGGTGGCCAGTCCTCTTCTGGCTGTGCGGGGTAGAGAGGAACCAGGCTATGAGGGGTGGCCAGTCCTCTTCTGGCTGTGCCGGGTAGAGAGGAACCAGGCTATGAGGGGTGGCCAGTCCTCTTCTGGCTGTGCCGGGTAGAGAGGAACCAGGCTATGAGGGGTGGCCAGTCCTCTTCTGGCTGTGCCGGGTAGAGAGGAACCAGGCTATGAGGGGTGGCCAGTCCTCTTCTGGCTGTGCCGGGTAAAGAGGTACCAGGCTATGAGGGGTGGCCAGTCCTCTTCTGGCTGTGCCGGGTAGAGAGGGAACCAGGCTATGAGGGGTGGCCAGTCCTCTTCTGGCTGTGCCGGGTAAAGAGGAACCAGGCTATGAGGGGGTGGCCAGTCCTCTTCTGGCTGTGCCGGGTAAAGAGGAACCAGGCTATGAGGGGTGACCAGTCCTCTTCTGGCTGTGCGGGGTAGAGAGGAACCAGGCTATGAGGGGTGGCCAGTCCTCTTCTGGCTGTGCCGGGTAGAGAGGAACCAGGCTATGAGGAGTGGCCCGTCCTCTTCTGGCTGTGCCGGGTAGAGAGGAACCAGGCTATGAGGGGTGGCCAGTCCTCTTCTGGCTGTGCCGGGTAGAGAGGAACCAGGCTATGAGGGGTGGCCAGTCCTCTTCTGGCTGTGCCGGGGGGCGATAGACCAAATGCGAGGACACAATAGTTCACCTGGCACAAGACTGAATCCAAACATTACACTGTTGATTTGATGTGCATGTACTTTTCACGAAATTTGTTTAAAATAATGAAATCTGAAAATACTCTGGATACATTCAGAAAACATGATAGGAATATTCCTGGAAAACGTTGGGGTAGGTGCAACATTAGACAAGAAAATGACAACGGAGAGAGGAGTACTGGTACTGGGGTTAGAGAGGAGGTCTGGTACTGGGGTTAGAGAGGAGGTCTGGTACTGGGGTTAGAGAGGAGGTCTGGTACTGGGGTTAGAGAGGAGGTCTGGTACTGGGGTTAGAGAGGAGGTCTGGTACTGGTTGTTAGAGAGGAGGTCTGGTACTGGGGTTAGAGAGGAGGTCTGGTACTGGGGTTAGAGAGGAGGTCTGGTACTGGGGTTAGAGAGGAGGTCTGGGACTGGGGTTAGAGAGGAGGTCTGGTACTGGGGTTAGAGGAGGTCTGGTACTGGGGTTAGAGAGGAGGTCTGGTACTGGGGTTAGAGAGGAGGTCTGGTACTGGTTGTTAGAGAGGAGGTCTGGTACTGGGGTTAGAGAGGAGGTCTGGTACTGGGGTTAGAGAGGAGGTCTGGTACTGGGGTTAGAGAGGAGGTCTGGGACTGGGGTTAGAGAGGAGGTCTGGTACTGGGGTTAGAGAGGAGGTCTGGTACTGGGGTTAGAGAGGAGGTCTGGTACTGGGGTTAGAGAGGAGGTCTGGTACTGGGGTTAGAGAGGAGGTCTGGTACTGGGGTTAGAGAGGAGGTCTGGGACTGGGGTTAGAGAGGAGGTCTGGTACTGGGGTTAGAGAGGAGGTCTGGTACTGGGGTTAGAGAGGAGGTCTGGTACTGGGGTTAGAGAGGAGGTCTGGGACTGGGGTTAGAGAGGAGGTCTGGTACTGGGGTTAGAGGGGAGGTCTGGTACTGGGGTTAGAGAGGAGGTCTGGTACTGGGGTTAGAGAGGAGGTCTGGTACTGGGGTTAGAGAGGAGGTCTGGTACTGGGGTTAGAGGGGAGGTCTGGTACTGGGGTTAGAGAGGAGGTCTGGTACTGGGGTTAGAGAGGAGGTCTGGTACTGGGGTTAGAGGGGAGGTCTGGTACTGGGGTTAGAGAGGAGGTCTGGGACTGGGGTTAGAGGGGAGGTCTGGTACTGGGGTTAGAGAGGAGGTCTGGTACTGGGGTTAGAGAGGAGGTCTGGTACTGGGGTTAGAGAGGAGGTCTGGTACTGGGGTTAGAGAGGAGGTCTGGGACTGGGGTTAGAGAGGAGGTCTGGTACTGGGGTTAGAGGGGAGGTCTGGTACTGGGGTTAGAGAGGAGGTCTGGTACTGGGGTTAGAGAGGAGGTCTGGTACTGGGGTTAGAGAGGAGGTCTGGTACTGGGGTTAGAGAGGAGGTCTGGTACTGGGGTTAGAGAGGAGGTCTGGTACTGGGGTTAGAGAGGAGGTCTGGTACTGGGGTTAGAGGGGAGGTCTGGTACTGGGGTTAGAGAGGAGGTCTGGGACTGGGGTTAGAGAGGAGGTCTGGTACTGGGGTTAGAGAGGAGGTCTGGTACTGGGGTTAGAGGGGAGGTCTGGTACTGTGGTTAGAGAGGAGGTCTGGTACTGGGGTTAGAGAGGAGGTCTGGTACTGGGGTTAGAGAGGAGGTCTGAAGGTTTGATACATCCAGGGTGTGTTGTTTCCTGTATGCTCATCTTTTTAAACATCTAAGCAGACATGTTGACAGTAATGATGGACTGGTTCTGCTGTTACACATTCAAAACCAAGCAGTCGTTAAGCACCATGAAAATATGCTTTTTATTCACATCTACAGATGGCTTTGTTGCTTCATGATCACAATCACCACGTTGATCTCCATTCTTCCTGATCACAATCACCACATTGATCTCCATTCTTCCTGATCACAATCACCACGTTGATCTCCATTCTTCCTGATCACAATCACCACGTTGATCTCCATTCTTCCTGATCACAATCACCACGTTGATCTCCATTCTTCCTGATCACAATCACCACGTTGATCTCCATTCTTCCTGATCACAATCACCACGTTGATCTCCATTCTTCCTGATCACAATCACCACATTGATCTCCATTATTCCTTATTACGTGTTGCTCTGTTCTAGGCCAGGTCTTTCCTTAGACCACACAATTGGACCATAATCAAGATTAGACCAAAATAGATTTTCTTTTTGGAGTGTGGTGTCAAAAAAGCAGAGCATCTCTTTATTACAGACAGACCTCTCCCCATCTTTACAACCATTACATCTATAGGTTTTGACCATGACAGTTTACAATCTAAAATAACGGCAAATAATTTAGTCTACTCAACATGTTCAACAGCCACACCATTCATTTCCAGATTCAGCTGAGGTCTAGAACTTAGGGAATGATTCTTAACAAATACAACACTCTTAGTTTTAGAGATGTTCAAGGACCAGTTTATTACTGGCCACCCATTCCAAAACAGACTGCAACTCTTTGTTTAGGGTTTCAGTGACTCCATTAGCTGTGGTTGATGATGCGTATCTGGTTGAATCATCAGGTTTTGTTTAATGCATGGCAGGTCATTGGTAAAAATAGAAAAGAGTAGAGGGCCTATGGACACCACACATGCTTTGTTTAATGCCAGTGGCAGGTCATTGGTACAAATAGAAAAGAGTAGAGGGCCTAAGAGCTGCCCTGCGGTACACCACACATGCTTTGTTTAAAGCCAGTGGCAGGCCATTGGTACAAATAGAAAAGAGTAGAGGGCCTAGAGAGCTGCCCTGCGGTACACCACATTTGACATGTTTGACATTAGAGACGGTTCCATTAAAGAAAACCCTTCGAGTTCTATTAGATAGATCGCTCTGAATCCACGATATGGTTGAAAAGCAATAACATATATGTTTTCTCAATAACAGGGTATGGTCAATGATATCAAAGGCTGCACTGAAATCTAACAGTACAGCTCCCACAATCTTCTTATTATCAATTTCTTTCAACAAATCATCAGTCATTTGTGTCAGTGCAGTACATGTTGAGTGCCCTTCTCTATAAGCATGCCGAAAGTCTGTTGTTCATTTGCTTACAGAGAAATAGCATTGTATTTGGTCAAACAATTTTTTCCAAAAATTTGCTAAAAGTTGGCAGCAAGCTGATAGGTCGGCTGTTAAAACCAGTAAAGTCCACTTTACCACTCTTAGGTAGAGGAATGACTTTGGCTTCCATCCAGGCCTGAGGACAAAGACTTTCCTCTAGGCTCAGATTAAAGATATGACAGATAGGAGTGGCTATAGAGTCAGCCACCATCCTCAGTAGCTTTCCATCATGGCAATGTCAGGAGGTTTGTCATTATTGATCGACAACAATAATTTTTCCACCTCTCCCAAACTAACTTTACAAAATGTAAACTTTCATTATTTAAAAAAAAAATTTATGCATGAATACGATGACTCACTGTTCATTGTTGGCATTTCCTGCCTAAGTTTGCCCACTTTGCCAATGAAATAATAACAAAAATAACTGGCAATATCAAATGGTTTTGTGATGAATCTGATTGGATGAAAGATGGAGTTGAATGTCTTTCTGCCCATAATTTCATTTAAAGTACTCCACAAAGTGTTTTTCCATTGTTCTTTATAACAGTCATCTTGGCTTCATACTTCAGTTTCTTCTTCTTTTTTTTGAGTTTCGTCACATCATTTCTCGATGTCCAGTAAGTCAGCCGGTCAGATGTGCAGCCAGACTTACAGTATTAGCCACTTCCTTTTGCCCCCATCTCTTTCAACCACACAGTTTTTAAATTCCTCATCAATCCATGGAGCCTTAACAGTTCTAACAGTCAGGTTCATGTTTATCAATAATTGGAAGAAACAATTTCATAAATTCATCAACTGCAGCATCTGGATGCTCCTCATTAATCACATCAGACACACAAATATTTTTAACATCATCCACAAGAGTCACTGCAAAATCTTTTGTATCTCTTGTACACTATTTTAGGCCCAGCGGTTGTAACTTTGTCTTTCCTGGATATAGCCACTATATTGTGATCACTGCATCCAATGGGTACGAATACAGCTATAGAATAATACATGTGGATGATCTTGTTCCTGTAGTGTTTGTAAACACCCTGGTAGGTTGATTAATAACCTGAACCAGATTACATGCGCTGGTTACAGTGAGAAGCTTCCTCTTGAGCGGACAGCTTGATGAAAACCAGTCAATATTCAGGTCCCCAAGAAAGAAGACCTCTCTGTTTACATCACATACATTAGCAAGCATTTTTCTACATATTATTTAGATACTGACTGTTAGCACTTGATGGCCTATAGCAACACCCCAAAAGAAAAGGCTTTAGATGAGGCAGGTGAACCTCCAATCACAACACTTCAATAACACTTGACATAAGATCTCTAAGCATTACAGGGATATGGCTCTGAATACATACAGCAGCACCTCCCTATAAACATTACAGGGATATGGCTCTGAATACATACAGCAGCACCTCCCCTATAAACATTACAGGGATGTGGCTCTGAATATATACAGCAACACCTCCCCCATAAGCATTACAGGGATATGACTCTGAATATATACAGCAACACCTCCCCCTATAAACATTACAGGGATGTGGCTCTGAATATATACAGCAACACCTCCCTATAAACATTACAGGGATGTGGCTCTGAATATATACAACAACACCTCCCCTATAAACATTACAGGGATGTGGCTCTGAATATATACAGCAGCACCTCCCCTATAAACATTACAGGGATATGACTCTGAATATATACAGCAACACCTCCCCTATAAACATTACAGGGATGTGGCTCTGAATATATACAGCAGCACCTCCCCTATAAACATTACAGGGATATGGCTCTGAATATATACAGCAGCACCTCCCCTATAAACATTACAGGGATATGGCTCTGAATATATACAGCAACACCTCCCCTATAAACATTACAGGGATGTGGCTCTGAATATATACAGCAACACCTCCCCTATAAACATTACAGGGATATGGCTCTGAATATATACAGCACCTCCCCTATAAACATTACAGGGATGTGGCTCTGAATATATACAACAACACCTCCCCTATAAACATTACAGGGATGTGGCTCTGAATATATACAGCAGCACCTCCCCTATAAACATTACAGGGATATGGCTCTGAATATATACAGCAACACCTCCCCTATAAACATTACAGGGATGTGGCTCTGAATATATACAGCAGCACCTCCCTATAAACATTACAGGGATGTGGCTCTGAATATATACAGCAGCACCTCCCTATAAACATTACAGGGATATGGCTCTGAATATATACAGCAGCACCTCCCTATAAACATTACAGGGATATGGCTCTGAATATATACAGCAACACCTCCCTATAAACATTACAGGGATGTGGCTCTGAATATATACAGCAGCACCTCCCTATAAACATTACAGGGATATGGCTCTGAATATATACAGCAGCACCTCCCCTATAAACATTACAGGGATGTGGCTCTGAATATATACAGCAACACCTCCCTATAAACATTACAGGGATATGGCTCTGAATATATACAGCAACACCTCCCCTATAAACATTACAGGGATGTGGCTCTGAATATATACAGCAACACCTCCCTATAAACATTACAGGGATGTGGCTCTGAATATATACAGCAACACCTCCCTATAAACATTACAGGGATGTGGCTCTGAATATATACAGCAACACCTCCCCTATAAACATTACAGGGATGTGGCTCTGAATATATACAGCAACACCTCCCTATAAACATTACAGGGATGTGGCTCTGAATACATACAGCAGCACCTCCCCTATAAACATTACAGGGATGTGGCTCTGAATATATACAGCAGCACCTCCCTATAAACATTACAGGGATGTGGCTCTGAATATATACAGCAACACCTCCCTATAAACATTACAGGGATATGGCTCTGAATATATACAGCAGCACCTCCCCTATAAACATTACAGGGATATGGCTCTGAATATATACAGCAGCACCTCCCCTATAAACATTACAGGGGTATGGCTCTGAATATATACAGCACCTCCCCTATAAACATTACAGGGATATGGCTCTGAATATATACAGCAGCACCTCCCCTATAAACATTACAGGGATATGGCTCTGAATATATACAGCAACACCTCCCTATAAACATTACAGGGATGTGGCTCTGAATATATACAGCAACACCTCCCCTATAAACATTACAGGGATATGGCTCTGAATATATACAACACCTCCCCTATAAACATTACAGGGATATGGCTCTGAATATATACAGCAACACCTCCCCCATAAGCGTCCCTGTCTCTTCTATAGATGTTATATCCTTGTATTGCTACTGCTGTATCATCAAATTAATGATCAAAGTGAGTCTCAGAAATGGCTAATATATAAATGTTATCTGATGTTAGCAAGTTATGGATTTCATGAACCTTTTTTCTAAGGCTACATATATTAACATGGGCTATTTTCAGCCCATGTAGCTGATCAGAGAGACATAATACTGAAAAGAGAAAACTAATACATTCATCAGTCCATTAATCAATTGGTGTGTGTGTGTGTGTGTGTGTGTGTGTGTGTGTGTGTGTGTGTGTGTGTGTGTGTGTGTGTGTGTGTGTGTGTGTGTGTGTGTGTGTGTGTGTGTGTGTGTGTGTGTGTGTGTGTGTGTGTGTAGGTGTGTGTGTTATGGGGTTGAAGCTACGAACCCATAAGCTTGGCTCTCTCATCCCTTCCAGGCTTCTGGGATGGAGGGTGGACAATGAGCCTGTCATAGCGGATGTAAGAAATGTCCCCACGCGCTCTGGCAGCTTTCATGTCTGGGATCAGTTCTTTCCTCTTCTGGTGCACAGCTTCAGGATAGTCCTCATTGAGGAAGATATACGTTCCTCTCAAGTTCTTGGCTCTTTCCAGAACAGCTACCTTGACCCTCAGGATCACCATCGGCCTGGGCCTGTCACCTGGGCCGGTGGTAGGTTTTCCAGTCCTGTGGGCGTGCTCCACCTCAGTCTTCTTCAATTTCTCAGAGATCATTTCCCTCACTTTGTCCTCAGACTCCGTCCAGGTCTCATGTGGAGATTCTGCAATCCTGTCCACAACCATGTTGTTCTGCCTTGATTGTCCCTCGAGATAGTCTGATTTATCATTGTTATCATGGATTCACACACAGAACTGATGTCCTCTCTCAACGACTCACAGATTGCTGTCATCTTGCCGTTCTCCTGCTTCAACTCGTCGAGCTGACCCTGGGAGAACTGCAAACTGTTCTTCAGGTCCTGGACCTCTCTGGTCAGGTCGTCCTTTCTTTTATTAGTAGAATCCACCAGTATTTGGACAAAACACTTGAAGCTATTTTGTTGTTGTTGTACCAACTGCTTGCAGAACTTTTGTTAGTTTAAAATATCCTTCATCCTGTGATAGAGAGACACCGCTGTCCTCAACGCTACTCCCGCCAGCTTTGGTCTTTGTCATGGTAGCTATAGCAACGTATGCTAGGCAGTTACTCCTCTCAGTTCCAGACAGGGCAGGTCACGGGGAAGATTGAAAACAACAACCAGCAGGGATCTAGACAGCCACAACCCCGGACAATCTGCAGGCCCAGCCACAATGGCTAATTGTGTCACGAGCTGCGTTCAAGCCCTCAAGAATAATAATAATAATATATGCCATTTAGCTGACGCTTTTATCCAAAGCGACTTACAGTCATGTGTGCATACATTCTACGTATGGGTGGTCCCGGGAATCGAACCCACTACCCTGGCGTTACAAGCGCCATGCTCTACCAACTGAGCCAAGAAAACCCCGCTAGCTTGATATACAGCTAGCTAGCAACGCCAAATAGCTCCTCAGACCCGTCCTTGGTCGGCAGAATCACTGGACAGAGACTAGCAGTCCCAGCAAATGATGCCAACTGCGTACCGGGATCTAAACTAAAAAGTTTAGCTACTAAGAACTTTCCACTTTCAAAACAACAAAACCGAGCTCTTCCTCATTCCACGTTCAACAGGAAGTGGCCTGTTCACCTTCTCTACGTGGCATCGCTTGTTTTGCTGTGTGGAGTGAAAGCTGTTTCCTTCAGCAGGAAGACCATGCTCTCTCTCTCTGGCTGTCCCACTGTCGAAGCTCATCCCAAATGGCACCCAATTCCCTATATGTGAAGAGTAGTGGACGATATAGGGCATAGTGTACCATTTGGGACGCAGACTAAGTGGGCTGATGAGAGTGGTAAAAAAAGGATACAGGCCATCATCACTAACCCCATTTACACCTGATTCTAACATGCGTCCTTTTTGTCGTAATCTTGTCCACATTCTGATTGTGCCCACATTTTCAGACAGGTATAGGCAATTAAAAGATGCGTTGTGATTTGATTGTGATCAGATCTTATGAGTGTAAACGGACAAGATCAGGACGAGATCAGGACGAAGGACGCATGTTAACGGCGGGCATAAACGGAGCTTTTAAAATTAGACTATAGACAGCGCCTCACTGAGGTAGAACATCTCTACTGCAGGGTCACAAACACCAGAACAACACTGGGGTGCTTCTTGGACTTTGTGGATATGGAATACAATGTGCCGGATGGATGAATGTATTGAAATGATTGAAATAGTACAATGTATTTAATGACATTTTGAAATCTGTTCACTGTTATAGTGATACTGTACATGGTTGTCACTCATATTCAACCCTAGAAAGGTGTGTCTCTGCTCTGAGGAGTGTCCTAACGACAACTGATCAGACGATACAGAATCTATGTAATTTGGCTGGTTGCCCTAACAACGTCTAGTTGCCCCAGCAACGGGGTGCTTTTAATTCAAGCCAGTAGATGTGGAAGTGATTTATTTCTGATTGGCTTAGACTTCTCCTCGTGTTATACAAGAGGAGTGAAGCTCATCTGGGGTTGTTTTCCTCCCCCCAAGTACTGATTGGTCGACAGAGGCCAGCTGGGATTGATGACAGATAGGCTGAGGTATGTGTCCTGTAGAGGAGGAGAGTTATGATTGGTGCATCACTGGGCCTGGGCCTCCGTTACACTCCTCAAGGAACACAGCTGGAGGGAGGAACCATAGAACACTAGAACGCACTTGGCGTTCTAGTGGAACGCACTTGGTGTTCTAGTGGAACCATAGTACTCACTTTGTGTACTATTGGGAAACTTTTACTATAGAAACTTCTAAACTTTTTCTCCTTGCAAATCAATTACATTTACAGTTAGTATACTAGCTCCAACAATTACATTGTTTTGACCTGTCACCTACTTAAAATGGTTATTTGTTGTGGGTAGAGAGGCTGGAAGGAGCAGGGGCAGCTCTAGACATTTGGGGGCCCTAAGTGAGGTTTGGTTTTGGGGGCACCCACCTAAGGGCAAAACATTTGTAGCCCTTCTCTTGACGGCAGAGAGAAAACAAGTTAAGTTTTCAAATGGAATTGAGTGAAGTAGCAGCACATATGTTTAATGAGCAACTAATGGGCGTAGAGAGTCTCACAAGTTTGACGAAATTACCTCATATCTTTCAGTCTAATATGGCTATTTAGTAACTTTTATAGCTCTTTGTCAGAAGCACGCTTTTTAAAAAAAAGTAGTTATAGGCAACTGTCCTCTCAAAAGTTTAGCTGGAATTTATCCCGAAAGGATTTGAGAAATGTGATTGGATGGAGAGAGGTCTACATTGGCCTACATCTCCTCTTGCGCTGCGCAGAATATCAGATCTCAGCAACGATTAACATCACCGCTACCACATCCTTATCTGCATATATATATATATATCTTTACATAAGCACAATGTGACTGCAAGTACTTGGAATGTCTAACTGAAATACGGGACAAAAAATAATATATATATATATATATACATTTCTGGTGTTTGTTGATCAAATCTGGGACATAATTATTTCTTTGCGGGACAAAGGGACAAAATGCAGGATTGATCCGGGATATGTGGTCACCCAAAGGCGACACACAATAACCCACAATGTCAAAGTGGAATTATGTTTTTCAAAATGTTTACAAATGAATAAAAATGAAAAGCTGAAATGTCTTGAGTCAATAAGTATTCAACCCCTTAGTTATGCACTTTAGTTATGGATAAAAGCGTCCGCTAAATGGCATTTATTATGACAAGCTGGAATAAGTTCAGAAAACAAGTCACATGAGTTGTATGAACTCATTTCGTGTGCAATAAGTGTAGAACATGATTTTTGAGTGACTTCCTCATCTCTGTACCCCACATGCACAAATACATTTAAGGTCCCTCTGTCAAGCAGTGAATTTCAAACACAGATACAAAGACCATTGCCTCACAAGGGGCACCTAACAAAAAGCAGACATTACCTCTCCCTTTGAGCATAGTGAAGTTATTAATTACACTTTGGATGGTGTATCAATACACACAGTCACTACCACGATACAGGCGTCATTCCTTGGTTGGATCAAGGACTTTTTAATTTACCGCCCACAGAGGGTCCTCATGAATATAAACTAATACTCTGATGAACTGACCATGAACACAGGGGCGCCCCAGGGGTGTGTCCTCTCTCCGTTGTTGTTCTCTATCTACACTAACGAGATGAAAATCCAAGGAAACAATGTGAGCCTTTTTAAGTACGTGGATGACATGGCTCTGGTAGGGCTCTTTATTAAAGATGGGAACAGCTATTTTAAAACAGACCAACCACCTTCAAGAATGGTGTCGGGCAAGTGCCCTCCACATCAATGTGGAAAAGACAAAAGGAGCTGATCATCAATGGCAACAATTTACCAACGTCCCAACCACTCTCCCAACCAGTGTTTTAAATACAGAGGGACACAAATTGATAACAGGCTGAGTTGTACAGAGAATGCAGACTGTATTTTTCTCTTTTAAAGCAAGCCAACGCCTGCTCTTAAAATCAGGAAATGAAAGGGGTTTGGGTTGTGCCAGAATGTTCTGGAGAGGGTGTACAGCAGCTTGGTGGAGAGGATCCTCACGTTCAATATAACAGTCTGTTATGGTAATCTGAGGGTGGCTAAGCACACAGGTAAAATCCGAGAGGAAAACCTGGTTCAGTCTTGTTTTCCAACGAACACATGGAGGGGAATTCACCTTTCAACAGGACAATAACATAAAGTACATGGGTAAATCTACACTGGAATTGCTTACCGAGAACAAAGGGAATGTTCCTGAGTTGTCGAGTTACAGTTGGCTTAAATCTACTTTAAAATCTATGGCGAGACTTGAAAATGGTTGTCTAGCAACGATCAACAACCGATTTGAGCTTGAATAATTTAGTAAATGGGTAAGTATTGCGCAATCCAGGCGTGGACAGCTCTTAGAGACTTACCCAGAAAGACTCATAGCTGTAATCGCTGGCAAAGGTTTTCACTGTCATTATGGGGTATTGTGTGTACTTTCTGAAGGCACTGTGTTACATACAGCTGGGTGAGCGTTGAGAATTTTGGGCAAGTAATATACAGTATATCTCTATATATGTGGACCTAGAGTCAGGACCTGTCGTTTGTAATGTACAATATATCTCTATATATGTGGACCGAGAGTCAGGACCTGTCGTTTGTAATGTACAATATATCTCTATATATGTGGACCTAGAGTCAGGACCTGTCGTTTGTAATGTACAATATATCTCTATATATGTGGACCTAGAGTCAGGACCTGTCGTTTGTAATGTACAATATATCTCTATATATGTGGACCTAGAGTCAGGACCTGTACAATATATCTCTATATATGTGGAACTAGAGTCAGGACCTGTCGTTTGTAATGTACAATATATCTCTATATATGTGGACCTAGAGTCAGGACCTGTCGTTTGTAATGTACAATATATCTCTATGTATGTGGACCTAGAGTCAGGACCTGTCGTTTGTAATGTACAATATATCTCTATATATGTGGACCTAGAGTCAGGACCTGTACAATATATCTCTATATATGTGGAACTAGAGTCAGGACCTGTCGTTTGTAATGTACAATATATCTCTATATATGTGGACCTAGAGTCAGGACCTGTCGTTTGTAATGTACAATATATCTCTATATATGTGGACCTAGAGTCAGGACCTGTCGTTTGTAATGTACAATATATCTCTATATATGTGGACCGAGAGTCAGGACCTGTCGTTTGTAATGTACAATATATCTCTATATATGTGGACCGAGAGTCAGGACCTGTCGCTTGTAATGTACAATATATCTCTATGTATGTGGACCGAGAGTCAGGACCTGTCGTTTGTAATGTACAATATATCTCTATATATGTGGACCGAGAGTCAGGACCTGTCGTTTGTAATGTACAATATATCTCTATGTATGAGGACCGAGAGTCAGGACCTGTCGCTTGTAGTTTTTACGCTGTTTTAGTTGTGTTTTTTTAAGTACTATTTGTGTTTTTTTAATGTACTACTTGTGTTTTTTTTAAGTACTACTTGTGTTTTTTTAAGAACTACTTGTGTTTTTTAAGTACTACTTGTGTTTTTTTAAGAACTACTTGTGTTTTTTTAAGCACTACTTGTGTTTTTTAAAGTACTACTTGTGTTTTTTAAAGTACTACTTGTGTTTTTTAAAGTACTACTTGTGTTTTTTTAAGTACTACTTGTGTCTTTTTAAGTACTACTTGTGTTTTTTTATGTACTACTTGTGTTTTTGTAAGTACTAGTTGTGTCTGCCAAATGCCTGGATGTAGAAGACCTGCTGTGTACAGAGACTTAGTATTCACTCAATATACTACAATAAATACAATATCACCATTTGCTGATTTATCTGATGAATTGCCAGTTCAAGATGCAGATATAAATGCACAACTCATTGTAAAATATTTTCTTCCATTTGCTTTGTCTCCAGGCTCGGCCTAAAGGGGAAGGCCTGACCCCATATCAGGGCAAGAAGAGATGTTTCGGGGAATACAAGTGCCCTAAATGCAAGAGGAAGTGGATGAGCGGAAACTCCTGGGCCAACATGGGACAAGAATGCATCAAGTGCCACATCAACGTTTACCCTCAGAAGCAGGTAAACAGTAACATTTTCATTTAGTATCCATGATATAAGCCTGGTCTCAGATCTGTTTGTGCTGTCTTGCATATAGGCCTACATATGAGAGCAGGCTACCATGACATTCCTCCATCCTACTGTTGTATTGGCTCAAGGACCAGGTTACCATGACGTTCCTCCATCCTACTGTTGTATTGGCTCAAGGACCAGGTTACCATGACGTTCCTCCATCCGTCTGTTCTATTGGCTCAAGGATCAGGTTACCATGACGTTCCTCCATCCGTCTGTTCTATTGGCTCAAGGACCAGGTTACCATGACGTTCCTCCATCCGTCTGTTGTATTGGCTCAAGGACCAGGTTACCATGACGTTCCTCCATTCGTCTGTTCTATTGGCTCAAGGACCAGGTTACCATGACGTTCCTCCATCCGTCTGTTCTATTGGCTCAAGGACCAGGTTACCATGACGTTCCTCCATCCTACTGTTGTATTGGCTCAAGGACCAGGTTACCATGACGTTCCTCCATCCTACTGTTGTATTGGCTCAAGGACCAGGTTACCATGACGTTCCTCCATTCGTCTGTTCTATTGGCTCAAGGACCAGGTTACCATGACATTCCTCCATCCTACTGTTGTATTGGCTCAAGGACCAGGTTACCATGACGTTCCTCCATCCGTCTGTTCTATTGGCTCAAGGACCAGGTTACCATGACGTTCCTCCATCCGTCTGTTCTATTGGCTCAAGGACCAGGTTACCATGACGTTCCTCCATCCGTCTGTTCTATTGGCTCAAGGACCAGGTTACCATGACGTTCCTCCATCCTACTGTTGTATTGGCTCAAGGACCAGGTTACCATGACATTCCTCCATCCGTCTGTTGTATTGGCTCAAGGACCAGGTTAGCATGACGTTCCTCCATTCGTCTGTTCTATTGGCTCAAGGACCAGGTTACCATGACGTTCCTCCATCCGTCTGTTCTATTGGCTCAAGGACCAGGTTACCATGACGTTCCTCCATCCTACTGTTGTATTGGCTCAAGGACCAGGTTACCATGACGTTCCTCCATCCTACTGTTGTATTGGCTCAAGGACCAGGTTACCATGACGTTCCTCCATCCTACTGTTTTATTGGCTCAAGGACCAGGTTACCATGACGTTCCTCCATTCGTCTGTTCTATTGGCTCAAGGACCAGGTTACCATGACGTTCCTCCATCCGTCTGTTCTATTGGCTCAAGGACCAGGTTACCATGACGTTCCTCCATCCTACTGTTGTATTGGCTCAAGGACCAGGTTACCATGACGTTCCTCCATCCGTCTGTTCTATTGGCTCAAGGACCAGGTTACCATGACGTTCTTCCATCCGTCTGTTCTATTGGCTCAAGGACCAGGTTACCATGACGTTCCTCCATCCTACTGTTGTATTGGCTCAAGGACCAGGTTACCATGACGTTCCTCCATCCGTCTGTTCTATTGGCTCAAGGACCAGGTTACCATGACGTTCCTCCATCCGTCTGTTCTATTGGCTCAAGGACCAGGTTACCATGACGTTCCTCCATCCGTCTGTTCTATTGGCTCAAGGACCAGGTTACCATGACGTTCCTCCATCCGTCTGTTCTATTGGCTCAAGGACCAGGTTACCATGACGTTCCTCCATCCGTCTGTTCTATTGGCTCAAGGACCAGGTTACCATGACGTTCCTCCATCCGTCTGTTCTATTGGCTCAAGGACCAGGTTACCATGACATTCCTCCATCCTACTGTTGTATTGGCTCAAGGACCAGGTTACCATGACGTTCCTCCATCCGTCTGTTCTATTGGCTCAAGGACCAGGTTACCATGACGTTCCTCCATTCGTCTGTTCTATTGGCTCAAGGACCAGGTTACCATGACGTTCCTCCATCCGTCTGTTCTATTGGCTCAAGGACCAGGTTACCATGACGTTCCTCCATCCTACTGTTGTATTGGCTCAAGGACCAGGTTACCATGACGTTCCTCCATCCTACTGTTGTATTGGCTCAAGGACCAGGTTACCATGACGTTCCTCCATCCTACTGTTGTATTGGCTCAAGGACCAGGTTACCATGACGTTCCTCCATCCGTCTGTTCTATTGGCTCAAGGACCAGGTTACCATGACGTTCCTCCATCCGTCTGTTCTATTGGCTCAAGGACCAGGTTACCATGACGTTCCTCCATCCGTCTGTTCTATTGGCTCAAGGACCAGGTTACCATGACGTTCCTCCATCCTACTGTTGTATTGGCTCAAGGACCAGGTTACCATGACGTTCCTCCATTCGTCTGTTCTATTGGCTCAAGGACCAGGTTACCATGACGTTCTTCCATCCGTCTGTTCTATTGGCTCAAGGACCAGGTTACCATGACGTTCCTCCATCCGTCTGTTCTATTGGCTCAAGGACCAGGTTACCATGACGTAACTCCATCCTACTGTTGTATTGGCTCAAGGACCAGGTTACCATGACATTCCTCCATCCGTCTGTTGTATTGGCTCAAGGACCAGGTTACCATGACGTTCCTCCATCCGTCTGTTGTATTGGCTCAAGGACCAGGTTACCATGACGTTCCTCCATTCGTCTGTTCTATTGGCTCAAGGACCAGGTTACCATGACGTTCCTCCATCCGTCTGTTCTATTGGCTCAAGGACCAGGTTACCATGACGTTCCTCCATCCTACTGTTGTATTGGCTCAAGGACCAGGTTACCATGACGTTCCTCCATCCTACTGTTGTATTGGCTCAAGGACCAGGTTACCATTACGTTCCTCCATCCTACTGTTTTATTGGCTCAAGGACCAGGTTACCATGACGTTCCTCCATCCGTCTGTTCTATTGGCTCAAGGACCAGGTTACCATGACGTAACTCCATCCTACTGTTGTATTGGCTCAAGGACCAGGTTACCATGACGTTCCTCCATCCGTCTGTTCTATTGGCTCAAGGACCAGGTTACCATGACGTTCCTCCATCCGTCTGTTCTATTGGCTCAAGGACCAGGTTACCATGACATTCCTCCATCCTACTGTTGTATTGGCTCAAGGACCAGGTTACCATGACGTTCCTCCATTCGTCTGTTCTATTGGCTCAAGGACCAGGTTACCATGACGTTCCTCCATCCGTCTGTTCTATTGACTCAAGGACCAGGTTACCATGACGTTCCTCCATCCGTCTGTTCTATTGGCTCAAGGACCAGGTTACCATGACGTTCCTCCATCCGTCTGTTCTATTGGCTCAAGGACCAGGTTACCATGACGTTCCTCCATCCGTCTGTTCTATTGGCTCAAGGACCAGGTTACCATGACATTCCTCCATCCTACTGTTGTATTGGCTCAAGGACCAGGTTACCATGACATTCCTCCATCCTACTGTTGTATTGGCTCAAGGACCAGGTTACCATGACCTTCCTCCATCCGTCTGTTCTATTGGCTCAAGTACCAGGTTACCATGACGTTCCTCCATCCTACTGTTGTATTGGCTCAAGGACCAGGTTACCATGACGTTCCTCCATCCGTCTGTTCTATTGGCTCAAGGACCAGGTTACCATGACGTTCCTCCATCCTACTGTTGTATTGGCTCAAGGACCAGGTTACCATGACGTTCCTCCATCCTACTGTTGTATTGGCTCAAGGACCAGGTTACCATGACGTTCCTCCATCCTACTGTTGTTTTGGCTCAAGGACCAGGTTACCATGACGTTCCTCCATCCGTCTGTTCTATTGGCTCAAGGACCAGGTTACCATGACGTTCCTCCATCCGTCTGTTCTATTGGCTCAAGGACCAGGTTACCATGACGTTCCTCCATCCGTCTGTTCTATTGGCTCAAGGACCAGGTTACCATGACGTTCCTCCATCCTACTGTTGTATTGGCTCAAGGACCAGGTTACCATGACTTTCCTCCATCCTACTGTTCTATTGGCTCAAGGACCAGGTTACCATGACGTTCCTCCATCCGTCTGTTCTATTGGCTCAAGGACCAGGTTACCATGACGTTCCTACATCCGTCTGTTGTATTGGCTCAAGGACCAGGTTACCATGACTTTCCTCCATCCTACTGTTGTATTGGCTCAAGGACCAGGTTACCATGACGTTCCTCCATCCGTCTGTTCTATTGGCTCAAGGACCAGGTTACCATGACTTTCCTCCATCCTACTGTTGTATTGGCTCAAGGACCAGGTTACCATGACGTTCCTCCATCCGTCTGTTCTATTGGCTCAAGGACCAGGTTACCATGACGTTCCTCCATCCGTCTGTTCTATTGGCTCAAGGACCAGGTTACCATGACATTCCTCCATCCTACTGTTGTATTGGCTCAAGGACCAGGTTACCATGACGTTCCTCCATTCGTCTGTTCTATTGGCTCAAGGACCAGGTTACCATGACGTTCCTCCATTCGTCTGTTCTATTGGCTCAAGGACCAGGTTACCATGACGTTCCTCCATCCTACTGTTGTATTGGCTCAAGGACCAGGTTACCATGACGTAACTCCATCCTACTGTTGTATTGGCTCAAGGACCAGGTTACCATGACGTTCCTCCATCCGTCTGTTCTATTGGCTCAAGGACCAGGTTACCATGACGTTCCTCCATCCGTCTGTTCTATTGGCTCAAGGACCAGGTTACCATGACGTTCCTCCATCCTACTGTAGTATTGGCTCAAGGACCAGGTTACCATGACGTTCCTCCATCCTACTGTTGTTTTGGCTCAAGGACCAGGTTACCATGACGTTCCTCCATCCGTCTGTTCTATTGGCTCAAGGACCAGGTTACCATGACGTTCCTCCATCCGTCTGTTCTATTGGCTCAAGGACCAGGTTACCATGACGTTCCTCCATCCGTCTGTTCTATTGGCTCAAGGACCAGGTTACCATGACGTTCCTCCATCCTACTGTAGTATTGGCTCAAGGACCAGGTTACCATGACGTTCCTCCATCCTACTGTTGTTTTGGCTCAAGGACCAGGTTACCATGACGTTCCTCCATCCGTCTGTTCTATTGGCTCAAGGACCAGGTTACCATGACGTTCCTCCATCCGTCTGTTCTATTGGCTCAAGGACCAGGTTACCATGATGTTCCTCCATCCGTCTGTTCTATTGGCTCAAGGACCAGGTTACCATGACGTTCCTACATCCGTCTGTTGTATTGGCTCAAGGACCAGGTTACCATGACTTTCCTCCATCCTACTGTTCTATTGGCTCAAGGACCAGGTTACCATGACGTTCCTCCATCCGTCTGTTCTATTGGCTCAAGGACCAGGTTACCATGATGTTCCTACATCCTACTGTTGTATTGGCTCAAGGACCAGGTTACCATGACGTTCCTCCATCCGTCTGTTCTATTGGCTCAAGGACCAGGTTACCATGACTTTCCTCCATCCTACTGTTGTATTGGCTCAAGGACCAGGTTACCATGACGTTCCTCCATTCGTCTGTTCTATTGGCTCAAGGACCAGGTTACCATGACGTTCTTCCATCCGTCTGTTCTATTGGCTCAAGGACCAGGTTACCATGACGTTCCTCCATCCGTCTGTTCTATTGGCTCAAGGACCAGGTTACCATGACGTTCCTCCATCCTACTGTTGTATTGGCTCAAGGACCAGGTTACCATGACATTCCTCCATCCGTCTGTTGTATTGGCTCAAGGACCAGGTTAGCATGACGTTCCTCCATTCGTCTGTTCTATTGGCTCAAGGACCAGGTTACCATGACGTTCCTCCATCCGTCTGTTCTATTGGCTCAAGGACCAGGTTACCATGACGTTCCTCCATCCTACTGTTGTATTGGCTCAAGGACCAGGTTACCATGACGTTCCTCCATCCTACTGTTGTATTGGCTCAAGGACCAGGTTACCATGACGTTCCTCCATCCTACTGTTGTATTGGCTCAAGGACCAGGTTACCATGACGTTCCTCCATCCTACTGTTTTATTGGCTCAAGGACCAGGTTACCATGACGTTCCTCCATTCGTCTGTTCTATTGGCTCAAGGACCAGGTTACCATGACGTTCCTCCATCCGTCTGTTCTATTGGCTCAAGGACCAGGTTACCATGACGTTCCTCCATCCTACTGTTGTATTGGCTCAAGGACCAGGTTACCATGACGTTCCTCCATCCGTCTGTTCTATTGGCTCAAGGACCAGGTTACCATGACGTTCTTCCATCCGTCTGTTCTATTGGCTCAAGGACCAGGTTACCATGACGTTCCTCCATCCTACTGTTGTATTGGCTCAAGGACCAGGTTACCATGACGTTCCTCCATCCGTCTGTTCTATTGGCTCAAGGACCAGGTTACCATGACGTTCCTCCATCCGTCTGTTCTATTGGCTCAAGGACCAGGTTACCATGACGTTCCTCCATCCGTCTGTTCTATTGGCTCAAGGACCAGGTTACCATGACGTTCCTCCATCCGTCTGTTCTATTGGCTCAAGGACCAGGTTACCATGACGTTCCTCCATCCGTCTGTTCTATTGGCTCAAGGACCAGGTTACCACGACGTTCCTCCATCCGTCTGTTCTATTGGCTCAAGGACCAGGTTACCATGACATTCCTCCATCCTACTGTTGTATTGGCTCAAGGACCAGGTTACCATGACGTTCCTCCATCCGTCTGTTCTATTGGCTCAAGGACCAGGTTACCATGACGTTCCTCCATCCGTCTGTTCTATTGGCTCAAGGACCAGGTTACCATGACGTTCCTCCATCCGTCTGTTTTATTGGCTCAAGGACCAGGTTACCATGACGTTCCTCCATCCTACAGTTGTATTGGCTCAAGGACCAGGTTACCATGACGTTCCTCCATCCTACTGTTGTATTGGCTCAAGGACCAGGTTACCATGACGTTCCTCCATCCTACTGTTGTATTGGCTCAAGGACCAGGTTACCATGACGTTCCTCCATCCGTCTGTTCTATTGGCTCAAGGACCAGGTTACCATGACGTTCCTCCATCCGTCTGTTCTATTGGCTCAAGGACCAGGTTACCATGACGTTCCTCCATCCGTCTGTTCTATTGGCTCAAGGACCAGGTTACCATGACGTTCCTCCATCCTACTGTTGTATTGGCTCAAGGACCAGGTTACCATGACGTTCCTCCATTCGTCTGTTCTATTGGCTCAAGGACCAGGTTACCATGACGTTCTTCCATCCGTCTGTTCTATTGGCTCAAGGACCAGGTTACCATGACGTTCCTCCATCCGTCTGTTCTATTGGCTCAAGGACCAGGTTACCATGACGTAACTCCATCCTACTGTTGTATTGGCTCAAGGACCAGGTTACCATGACATTCCTCCATCCGTCTGTTGTATTGGCTCAAGGACCAGGTTACCATGACGTTCCTCCATCCGTCTGTTCTATTGGCTCAAGGACCAGGTTACCATGACGTTCCTCCATCCGTCTGTTCTATTGGCTCAAGGACCAGGTTACCATGACGTTCCTCCATCCGTCTGTTCTATTGGCTCAAGGACCAGGTTACCATGACGTTCCTCCATCCTACTGTTGTATTGGCTCAAGGACCAGGTTACCATGACGTTCCTCCATCCTACTGTTGTATTGGCTCAAGGACCAGGTTACCATTACGTTCCTCCATCCTACTGTTTTATTGGCTCAAGGACCAGGTTACCATTACGTTCCTCCATCCGTCTGTTCTATTGGCTCAAGGACCAGGTTACCATGACGTTCCTCCATCCGTCTGTTCTATTGGCTCAAGGACCAGGTTACCATGACGTTCCTCCATCCGTCTGTTCTATTGGCTCAAGGACCAGGTTACCATGACGTTCCTCCATCCGTCTGTTCTATTGGCTCAAGGACCAGGTTACCATGACGTTCCTCCATCCTACTGTTGTATTGGCTCAAGGACCAGGTTACCATGACGTTCCTCCATTCGTCTGTTCTATTGGCTCAAGGACCAGGTTACCATGACGTTCCTCCATCCGTCTGTTCTATTGGCTCAAGGACCAGGTTACCATGACGTTCCTCCATCCGTCTGTTCTATTGGCTCAAGGACCAGGTTACCATGACGTTCCTCCATCCGTCTGTTCTATTGGCTCAAGGACCAGGTTACCATGACGTTCCTCCATCCGTCTGTTCTATTGGCTCAAGGACCAGGTTACCATGACATTCCTCCATCCTACTGTTGTATTGGCTCAAGGACCAGGTTACCATGACGTTCCTCCATTCGTCTGTTCTATTGGCTCAAGGACCAGGTTACCATGACGTTCCTCCATTCGTCTGTTCTATTGGCTCAAGGACCAGGTTACCATGACGTTCCTCCATCCTACTGTTGTATTGGCTCAAGGACCAGGTTACCATGACGTTCCTCCATCCGTCTGTTCTATTGGCTCAAGGACCAGGTTACCATGACGTTCCTCCATCCTACTGTTGTATTGGCTCAAGGACCAGGTTACCATGACGTTCCTCCATCCTACTGTTGTATTGGCTCAAGGACCAGGTTACCATGACGTTCCTCCATCCGTCTGTTCTATTGGCTCAAGGACCAGGTTACCATGACGTTCCTCCATCCGTCTGTTCTATTGGCTCAAGGACCAGGTTACCATGACGTTCCTCCATCCGTCTGTTGTATTGGCTCAAGGACCAGGTTACCATGACGTTCCTCCATCCTACTGTTGTATTGGCTCAAGGACCAGGTTACCATGACGTTCCTCCATCCTACTGTTGTTTTGGCTCAAGGACCAGGTTACCATGACGTTCCTCCATCCGTCTGTTCTATTGGCTCAAGGACCAGGTTACCATGACGTTCCTCCATCCGTCTGTTCTATTGGCTCAAGGACCAGGTTACCATGACGTTCCTCCATCCGTCTGTTCTATTGGCTCAAGGACCAGGTTACCATGACGTTCCTACATCCGTCTGTTGTATTGGCTCAAGGACCAGGTTACCATGACTTTCCTCCATCCTACTGTTCTATTGGCTCAAGGACCAGGTTACCATGACGTTCCTCCATCCGTCTGTTCTATTGGCTCAAGGACCAGGTTACCATGACGTTCCTACATCCGTCTGTTGTATTGGCTCAAGGACCAGGTTACCATGACTTTCCTCCATCCTACTGTTGTATTGGCTCAAGGACCAGGTTACCATGACGTTCCTCCATCCGTCTGTTCTATTGGCTCAAGGACCAGGTTACCATGACTTTCCTCCATCCTACTGTTGTATTGGCTCAAGGACCAGGTTACCATGACGTTCCTCCATCCGTCTGTTCTATTGGCTCAAGGACCAGGTTACCATGACGTTCCTCCATCCGTCTGTTCTATTGGCTCAAGGACCAGGTTACCATGACATTCCTCCATCCTACTGTTGTATTGGCTCAAGGACCAGGTTACCATGACGTTCCTCCATTCGTCTGTTCTATTGGCTCAAGGACCAGGTTACCATGACGTTCCTCCATTCGTCTGTTCTATTGGCTCAAGGACCAGGTTACCATGACGTTCCTCCATCCTACTGTTGTATTGGCTCAAGGACCAGGTTACCATGACGTAACTCCATCCTACTGTTGTATTGGCTCAAGGACCAGGTTACCATGACGTTCCTCCATCCGTCTGTTCTATTGGCTCAAGGACCAGGTTACCATGACGTTCCTCCATCCGTCTGTTCTATTGGCTCAAGGACCAGGTTACCATGACGTTCCTCCATCCTACTGTTCTATTGGCTCAAGGACCAGGTTACCATGACGTTCCTCCATCCTACTGTTGTTTTGGCTCAAGGACCAGGTTACCATGACGTTCCTCCATCCGTCTGTTCTATTGGCTCAAGGACCAGGTTACCATGACGTTCCTCCATCCGTCTGTTCTATTGGCTCAAGGACCAGGTTACCATGACGTTCCTCCATCCGTCTGTTCTATTGGCTCAAGGACCAGGTTACCATGACGTTCCTCCATCCTACTGTTGTATTGGCTCAAGGACCAGGTTACCATGACGTTCCTCCATCCTACTGTTGTTTTGGCTCAAGGACCAGGTTACCATGACGTTCCTCCATCCGTCTGTTCTATTGGCTCAAGGACCAGGTTACCATGACGTTCCTCCATCCGTCTGTTCTATTGGCTCAAGGACCAGGTTACCATGACGTTCCTCCATCCGTCTGTTCTATTGGCTCAAGGACCAGGTTACCATGACGTTCCTCCATCCGTCTGTTGTATTGGCTCAAGGACCAGGTTACCATGACTTTCCTCCATCCTACTGTTCTATTGGCTCAAGGACCAGGTTACCATGACGTTCCTCCATCCGTCTGTTCTATTGGCTCAAGGACCAGGTTACCATGACGTTCCTCCATCCGTCTGTTGTATTGGCTCAAGGACCAGGTTACCATGACTTTCCTCCATCCTACTGTTGTATTGGCTCAAGGACCAGGTTACCATGACGTTCCTCCATCCGTCTGTTCTATTGGCTCAAGGACCAGGTTACCATGACTTTCCTCCATCCTACTGTTGTATTGGCTCAAGGACCAGGTTACCATGACGTTCCTCCATCCATCTGTTCTATTGGCTCAAGGACCAGGTTACCATGACGTTCCTCCATCCGTCTGTTCTATTGGCTCAAGGACCAGGTTACCATGACGTTCCTCCATCCTACTGTTTTATTGGCTCAAGGACCAGGTTACCATGACGTTCCTCCATTCGTCTGTTCTATTGGCTCAAGGACCAGGTTACCATGACGTTCCTCCATCCGTCTGTTCTATTGGCTCAAGGACCAGGTTACCATGACGTTCCTCCATCCTACTGTTGTATTGGCTCAAGGACCAGGTTACCATGACGTAACTCCATCCTACTGTTGTATTGGCTCAAGGACCAGGTTACCATGACGTTCCTCCATCCGTCTGTTCTATTGGCTCAAGGACCAGGTTACCATGACGTTCCTCCATCCGTCTGTTCTATTGGCTCAAGGACCAGGTTACCATGACGTTCCTCCATCCTACTGTTGTTTTGGCTCAAGGACCAGGTTACCATGACGTTCCTCCATCCGTCTGTTCTATTGGCTCAAGGACCAGGTTACCATGACGTTCCTCCATCCGTCTGTTCTATTGGCTCAAGGACCAGGTTACCATGACGTTCCTCCATCCGTCTGTTCTATTGGCTCAAGGACCAGGTTACCATGACGTTCCTCCATCCTACTGTTGTTTTGGCTCAAGGACCAGGTTACCATGACGTTCCTCCATCCTACTGTTGTTTGGCTCAAGGACCAGGTTACCATGACGTTCCTCCATCCGTCTGTTCTATTGGCTCAAGGACCAGGTTACCATGACATTCCTCCATCCGTCTGTTCTATTGGCTCAAGGACCAGGTTACCATGACGTTCCTCCATCCGTCTGTTCTATTGGCTCAAGGACCAGGTTACCATGACGTTCCTCCATCCGTCTGTTGTATTGGCTCAAGGACCAGGTTACCATGACTTTCCTCCATCCTACTGTTCTATTGGCTCAAGGACCAGGTTACCATGACGTTCCTCCATCCGTCTGTTCTATTGGCTCAAGGACCAGGTTACCATGACGTTCCTACATCCTACTGTTGTATTGGCTCAAGGACCAGGTTACCATGACGTTCCTCCATCCGTCTGTTCTATTGGCTCAAGGACCAGGTTACCATGACTTTCCTCCATCCTACTGTTGTATTGGCTCAAGGACCAGGTTACCATGACGTTCCTCCATCCGTCTGTTCTATTGGCTCAAGGACCAGGTTACCATGACGTTCCTCCATCCGTCTGTTCTATTGGCTCAAGGACCAGGTTACCATGACTTTCCTCCATCCTACTGTTGTATTGGCTCAAGGACCAGGTTACCATGACGTTCCTCCATCCGTCTGTTCTATTGGCTCAAGGACCAGGTTACCATGACGTTCCTCCATCCGTCTGTTCTATTGGCTCAAGGACCAGGTTACCATGACGTTCCTCCATCCGTCTGTTCTATTGGCTCAAGGACCAGGTTACCATGACATTCCTCCATCCTACTGTTGTATTGGCTCAAGGACCAGGTTACCATGACATTCCTCCATCCTACTGTTCTATTGGCTCAAGGACCAGGTTACCATGACCTTCCTCCATCCGTCTGTTCTATTGGCTCAAGTACCAGGTTACCATGACGTTCCTCCATCCTACTGTTGTATTGGCTCAAGGACCAGGTTACCATGACGTTCCTCCATCCGTCTGTTCTATTGGCTCAAGGACCAGGTTACCATGACGTTCCTCCATCCTACTGTTGTATTGGCTCAAGGACCAGGTTACCATGACGTTCCTCCATCCTACTGTTGTATTGGCTCAAGGACCAGGTTACCATGACGTTCCTCCATCCTACTGTTGTTTTGGTTCAAGGACCAGGTTACCATGACGTTCCTCCATCCGTCTGTTCTATTGGCTCAAGGACCAGGTTACCATGACGTTCCTCCATCCGTCTGTTCTATTGGCTCAAGGACCAGGTTACCATGACGTTCCTCCATCCGTCTGTTCTATTGGCTCAAGGACCAGGTTACCATGACGTTCCTACATCCGTCTGTTGTATTGGCTCAAGGACCAGGTTACCATGACTTTCCTCCATCCTACTGTTCTATTGGCTCAAGGACCAGGTTACCATGACGTTCCTCCATCCGTCTGTTCTATTGGCTCAAGGACCAGGTTACCATGACGTTCCTACATCCGTCTGTTGTATTGGCTCAAGGACCAGGTTACCATGACTTTCCTCCATCCTACTGTTGTATTGGCTCAAGGACCAGGTTACCATGACGTTCCTCCATCCGTCTGTTCTATTGGCTCAAGGACCAGGTTACCATGACTTTCCTCCATCCTACTGTTGTATTGGCTCAAGGACCAGGTTACCATGACGTTCCTCCATCCGTCTGTTCTATTGGCTCAAGGACCAGGTTACCATGACGTTCCTCCATCCGTCTGTTCTATTGGCTCAAGGACCAGGTTACCATGACGTTCCTCCATCCTACTGTTGTATTGGCTCAAGGACCAGGTTACCATGACGTTCCTCCATTCGTCTGTTCTATTGGCTCAAGGACCAGGTTACCATGACGTTCCTCCATTCGTCTGTTCTATTGGCTCAAGGACCAGGTTACCATGACGTTCCTCCATCCTACTGTTGTATTGGCTCAAGGACCAGGTTACCATGACGTAACTCCATCCTACTGTTGTTTTGGCTCAAGGACCAGGTTACCATGACGTTCCTCCATCCGTCTGTTCTATTGGCTCAAGGACCAGGTTACCATGACGTTCCTCCATCCGTCTGTTCTATTGGCTCAAGGACCAGGTTACCATGATGTTCCTCCATCCGTCTGTTCTATTGGCTCAAGGACCAGGTTACCATGACGTTCCTACATCCGTCTGTTGTATTGGCTCAAGGACCAGGTTACCATGACTTTCCTCCATCCTACTGTTCTATTGGCTCAAGGACCAGGTTACCATGACGTTCCTCCATCCGTCTGTTCTATTGGCTCAAGGACCAGGTTACCATGACGTTCCTACATCCTACTGTTGTATTGGCTCAAGGACCAGGTTACCATGACGTTCCTCCATCCGTCTGTTCTATTGGCTCAAGGACCAGGTTACCATGACTTTCCTCCATCCTACTGTTGTATTGGCTCAAGGACCAGGTTACCATGACGTTCCTCCATCCGTCTGTTCTATTGGCTCAAGGACCAGGTTACCATGACGTTCCTCCATCCGTCTGTTCTATTGGCTCAAGGACCAGGTTACCATGACTTTCCTCCATCCTACTGTTGTATTGGCTCAAGGACCAGGTTACCATGACGTTCCTCCATCCGTCTGTTCTATTGGCTCAAGGACCAGGTTACCATGACGTTCCTCCATCCGTCTGTTCTATTGGCTCAAGGACCAGGTTACCATGACGTTCCTCCATCCGTCTGTTCTATTGGCTCAAGGACCAGGTTACCATGACATTCCTCCATCCTACTGTTGTATTGGCTCAAGGACCAGGTTACCATGACATTCCTCCATCCTCTGTTCTATTGGCTCAAGGACCAGGTTACCATGACCTTCCTCCATCCGTCTGTTCTATTGGCTCAAGGACCAGGTTACCATGACGTTCCTCCATCCTACTGTTGTATTGGCTCAAGGACCAGGTTACCATGACGTTCCTCCATCCGTCTGTTCTATTGGCTCAAGGACCAGGTTACCATGACGTTCCTCCATCCTACTGTTGTATTGGCTCAAGGACCAGGTTACCATGACGTTCCTCCATCCTACTGTTGTATTGGCTCAAGGACCAGGTTACCATGATGTTCCTCCATCCTACTGTTGTTTTGGCTCAAGGACCAGGTTACCATGACGTTCCTCCATCCGTCTGTTCTATTGGCTCAAGGACCAGGTTACCATGACGTTCCTCCATCCGTCTGTTCTATTGGCTCAAGGACCAGGTTACCATGACGTTCCTCCATCCGTCTGTTCTATTGGCTCAAGGACCAGGTTACCATGGACGTTCCTACATCCGTCTGTTGTATTGGCTCAGGACCAGGTTACCATGACTTTCCTCCATCCTACTGTTCTATTGGCTCAAGGACCAGGTTACCATGACGTTCCTCCATCCGTCTGTTCTATTGGCTCAAGGACCAGGTTACCATGACGTTCCTACATCCGTCTGTTGTATTGGCTCAAGGACCAGGTTACCATGACTTTCCTCCATCCTACTGTTGTATTGGCTCAAGGACCAGGTTACCATGACGTTCCTCCATCCGTCTGTTCTATTGGCTCAAGGACCAGGTTACCATGACTTTCCTCCATCCTACTGTTGTATTGGCTCAAGGACCAGGTTACCATGACGTTCCTCCATCCGTCTGTTCTATTGGCTCAAGGACCAGGTTACCATGACGTTCCTCCATCCGTCTGTTCTATTGGCTCAAGGACCAGGTTACCATGACATTCCTCCATCCTACTGTTGTATTGGCTCAAGGACCAGGTTACCATGACGTTCCTCCATTCGTCTGTTCTATTGGCTCAAGGACCAGGTTACCATGACGTTCCTCCATCCGTCTGTTCTATTGGCTCAAGGACCAGGTTACCATGACGTTCCTCCATCCTACTGTTGTATTGGCTCAAGGACCAGGTTACCATGACGTAACTCCATCCTACTGTTGTATTGGCTCAAGGACCAGGTTACCATGACGTTCCTCCATCCGTCTGTTCTATTGGCTCAAGGACCAGGTTACCATGACGTTCCTCCATCCGTCTGTTCTATTGGCTCAAGGACCAGGTTACCATGACGTTCCTCCATCCTACTGTTGTATTGGCTCAAGGACCAGGTTACCATGACGTTCCTCCATCCTACTGTTGTTTTGGCTCAAGGACCAGGTTACCATGACGTTCCTCCATCCGTCTGTTCTATTGGCCCAAGGACCAGGTTACCATGACGTTCCTCCATCCGTCTGTTCTATTGGCTCAAGGACCAGGTTACCATGACGTTCCTCCATCCGTCTGTTCTATTGGCTCAAGGACCAGGTTACCATGACGTTCCTACATCCGTCTGTTGTATTGGCTCAAGGACCAGGTTACCATGACTTTCCTCCATCCTACTGTTCTATTGGCTCAAGGACCAGGTTACCATGACGTTCCTCCATCCGTCTGTTCTATTGGCTCAAGGACCAGGTTACCATGACGTTCCTACATCCGTCTGTTGTATTGGCTCAAGGACCAGGTTACCATGACTTTCCTCCATCCTACTGTTGTATTGGCTCAAGGACCAGGTTACCATGACGTTCCTCCATACATCTGTTCTATTGGCTCAAGGACCAGGTTACCATGACGTTCCTCCATCCGTCTGTTCTATTGGCTCAAGGACCAGGTTACCATGACATTCCTCCATCCTACTGTTGTATTGGCTCAAGGACCAGGTTACCATGACGTTCCTCCATTCGTCTGTTCTATTGGCTCAAGGACCAGGTTACCATGACGTTCCTCCATTCGTCTGTTCTATTGGCTCAAGGACCAGGTTACCATGACGTTCCTCCATCCTACTGTTGTATTGGCTCAAGGACCAGGTTACCATGACGTAACTCCATCCTACTGTTGTATTGGCTCAAGGACCAGGTTACCATGACGTTCCTCCATCCGTCTGTTCTATTGGCTCAAGGACCAGGTTACCATGACGTTCCTCCATCCGTCTGTTCTATTGGCTCAAGGACCAGGTTACCATGACGTTCCTCCATCCGTCTGTTCTATTGGCTCAAGGACCAGGTTACCATGATGTTCCTCCATCCGTCTGTTCTATTGGCTCAAGGACCAGGTTACCATGACGTTCCTCCATCCTACTGTTGTTTTGGCTCAAGGACCAGGTTACAATGACGTTCCTCCATCCGTCTGTTCTATTGGCTCAAGGACCAGGTTCCCATGACGTTCCTCCATCCGTCTGTTCTATTGGCTCAAGGACCAGGTTACCATGACGTTCCTCCATCCGTCTGTTCTATTGGCTCAAGGACCAGGTTACCATGATGTTCCTCCATCCGTCTGTTCTATTGGCTCAAGGACCAGGTTACCATGACGTTCCTCCATCCTACTGTTGTTTTGGCTCAAGGACCAGGTTACAATGACGTTCCTCCATCCGTCTGTTCTATTGGCTCAAGGACCAGGTTCCCATGACGTTCCTCCATCCGTCTGTTCTATTGGCTCAAGGACCAGGTTACCATTACGTTCCTCCATCTGTCTGTTCTATTGGCTCAAGGACCAGGTTACCATGACATTCCTCCATCCTACTGTTGTATTGGCTCAAGGACCAGGTTACCATGACGTTCCTCCATTCGTCTGTTCTATTGGCTCAAGGACCAGGTTACCATTACGTTCCTCCATCTGTCTGTTCTATTGGCTCAAGGACCAGGTTACCATGACATTCCTCCATCCTACTGTTGTATTGGCTCAAGGACCAGGTTACCATGACGTTCCTCCATCCTACTGTTGTATTGGCTCAAGGACCAGGTTACCATGACGTTCCTCCATCCTACTGTTGTATTGGCTCAAGGACCAGGTTACCATGACGTTCCTCCATCCGTCTGTTCTATTGGCTCAAAGACCAGGTTACCATGACGTTCCTCCATCCGTCTGTTCTATTGGCTCAAGGACCAGGTTACCATGACGTTCCTCCATCCGTCTGTTCTATTGGCTCAAGGACCAGGTTACCATGACGTTCCTCCATCCTACTGTTGTATTGGCTCAAGGACCAGGTTACCATGACGTTCCTCCATCCGTCTGTTCTATTGGCTCAAGGACCAGGTTACCATGACGTTCCTCCATCCTACTGTTGTTTTGGTTCAAGGACCAGGTTACCATGACGTTCCTCCATCCGTCTGTTCTATTGGCTCAAGGACCAGGTTACCATGACGTTCCTCCATCCGTCTGTTCTATTGGCTCAAGGACCAGGTTACCATGACGTTCCTCCATCCTACTGTTGTTTTGGCTCAAGGACCAGGTTACCATGACGTTCCTCCATCCGTCTGTTCTATTGGCTCAAGGACCAGGTTACCATGATGTTCCTCCATCCTACTGTTGTTTTGGCTCAAGGACCAGGTTACCATGACGTTCCTCCGTTCATCTGTTCTATTGGCTCAAGGACCAGGTTACCATGACGTTCCTCCATCCGTCTGTTCTATTGGCTCAAGGACCAGGTTACCATGACGTTCCTCCATCCTACTGTTGTATTCACTCTCTTGTGAAGCCCTTAAACCCTATAAATAGTGGCCAGGTCTCCCTTGTTTTATGTAAACCCTATAAATAGTGGCCAGGTCTACTTATGAAGCCCTTTGTAAACCCTATAGATAGTGGCCAGGTCTACTTATGAAGCCCTTTGTAAACCATATAGATAGTGGCCAGGTCTATATAGAAGCCCTTTGTAAACCCTATAAATAGTGGCCAGGTCTCCTTAATGAAGCCCTGTTTGTAAACCCTATAAATAGTGGCCAGGTCTACTTATGAAGCCCTTTGTAAACCCTATAGATAATGGCCAGGTCTCCCTGTGAAGCCCTTTTTAAACCCTATAGATAATGGCCAGGTCTCCTTATGTTTTGTAAACCCTATAAATAGTGGCCAGGTCTCCCATGAAGCCCTTTGTAAACCCTATAGATAGTGGCCAGGTCTACTTATGAAGCCCTTTTGTAAACCCTATAGATAATGGCCAGGTCTCCCTTATGAAGCCCTTTGTAAACCCTATAGATAGTGGCCAGGTCTCCTTATGAAGCCCTTTGTAAACCCTATAGATAGTGGCCAGGTCTACTTATGAAAGAGGTCTTCACACCTCAATGGGACCTGGATAAATAAAAGGTTGAATACATTGTGTTGTAAATATCTTAATGTAAAGTGTGTTACCTGTGTTTCTCTGTGTTTCTCTGTGTTTCTCTGTGTTTTAAACAGCTTAATGTTACCTGTGTTTCTCTGTGTTTTAAACAGCTTAATGTTACCTGTGTTTCTCTGTGTTTTAAACAGCTTAATGTTACCTGTGTTTCTCTGTGTTTTAAACAGCTTAATGTTACCTGTGTTTCTCTGTGTTTTAAACAGCTTAATGTTACCTGTGTTTCTCTGTGTTTTAAAAAGCTTAATGTTACCTGTGTTTCTCTGTGTTTCAAACAGCTTAATGTTACCTGTGTTTCTCTGTGTTTTAAACAGCTTAATGTTACCTGTGTTTCTCTGTGTTTTAAACAGCTTAATGTTACCTGTGTTTCTCTGTGTTTCTCTGTGTTTCAAACAGCTTAATGTTACCTGTGTTTCTCTGTGTTTCTCTGTGTTTTAAACAGCTTAATGTTACCTGTGTTTCTCTGTGTTTTAAACAGCTTAATGTTACCTGTGTTTCAAACAGCTTAATGTTACCTGTGTTTCTCTGTGTTTTAAACAGCTTAATGTTACCTGTGTTTCTCTGTGTTTCTCTGTGTTTCAAACAGCTTAATGTTACCTGTGTTTCCTGTGTTTCTCTGTGTTTCAAACAGCTTAATGTTACCTGTGTTTCTCTGTGTTTTAAACAGCTTAATGTTACCTGTGTTTCTCTGTGTTTTAAACAGCTTAATGTTACCTGTGTTTCTCTGTGTTTCTCTGTGTTTCAAACAGCTTAATGTTACCTGTGTTTCTCTGTGTTTCTCTGTGTTTTAAAAGCTTAATGTTACCTGTGTTTCTCTGTGTTTCAAACAGCTTAATGTTACCTGTGTTTCTCTGTGTTTTAAACAGCTTAATGTTACCTGTGTTTCTCTGTGTTTTAAACAGCTTAATGTTACCTGTGTTTCTCTGTGTTTCTGTGTGTTTCAAACAGCTTAATGTTACCTGTGTTTCTCTGTGTTTCTCTGTGTTTTAAACAGCTTAATGTTACCTGTGTTTCTCTGTGTTTTAAACAGCTTAATGTTACCTGTGTTTCAAACAGCTTAATGTTACCTGTGTTTCTCTGTGTTTTAAACAGCTTAATGTTACCTGTGTTTCTCTGTGTTTCTCTGTGTTTCAAACAGCTTAATGTGACCTGTGTTTCTCTGTGTTTTAAACAGCTTAATGTTACCTGTGTTTCTCTGTGTTTTAAACAGCTTAATGTGACCTGTGTTTCTCTGTGTTTTAAACAGCTTAATGTTACCTGTGTTTCTCTGTGTTTTAAACAGCTTTTACCTGTGTTTCTCTGTGTTTTAAACAGCTTAATGTTACCTGTGTTTCTCTGTGTTTTAAAAAGCTTAATGTTACCTGTGTTTCTCTGTGTTTTAAACAGCTTAATGTGACCTGTGTTTCTCTGTGTTTTAAACAGCTTAATGTTACCTGTGTTTCTCTGTGTTTCTCTGTGTTTCAACAGCTTAATGTTACCTGTGTTTCTCTGTGTTTCTCTGTGTTTCAAACAGCTTAATGTTACCTGTGTTTCTCTGTGTTTCTCTGTGTTTTAAACAGCTTAATGTTACCTGTGTTTCTCTGTGTTTTAAACAGCTTAATGTTACCTGTGTTTCAAACAGCTTAATGTTACCTGTGTTTCTCTGTGTTTTAAACAGCTTAATGTTACCTGTGTTTCTCTGTGTTTCTCTGTGTTTCAAACAGCTTAATGTGACCTGTGTTTCTCTGTGTTTTAAACAGCTTAATGTTACCTGTGTTTCTCTGTGTTTTAAACAGCTTAATGTTACCTGTGTTTCTCTGTGTTTCTCTGTGTTTCAAACAGCTTAATGTTACCTGTGTTTCTCTGTGTTTCTCTGTGTTTTAAAAGCTTAATGTTACCTGTGTTTCTCTGTGTTTCAAACAGCTTAATGTTACCTGTGTTTCTCTGTGTTTTAAACAGCTTAATGTTACCTGTGTTTCTCTGTTTTAAACAGCTTAATGTTACCTGTGTTTCTCTGTGTTTCTCTGTGTTTCAAACAGCTTAATGTTACCTGTGTTTCTCCGTGTTTCTCTGTGTTTTAAACAGCTTAATGTTACCTGTGTTTCTCTGTGTTTTAAACAGCTTAATGTTACCTGTGTTTCAAACAGTTTAATGTTACCTGTGTTTCTCTGTGTTTTAAACAGCTTAATGTTACCTGTGTTTCTCTGTGTTTCTCTGTGTTTCAAACAGCTTAATGTGACCTGTGTTTCTCTGTGTTTTAAACAGCTTAATGTTACCTGTGTTTCTCTATGTTTTAAACAGCTTAATGTGACCTGTGTTTCTCTGTGTTTTAAACAGCTTAATTACTTACCTGTGTTTCTCTGTGTTTTAAACAGCTTAATGTTACCTGTGTTTCTCTGTGTTTTAAACAGCTTAATGTTACCTGTGTTTCTCTGTGTTTTAAAAAGCTTAATGTTACCTGTGTTTCTCTGTGTTTTAAACAGCTTAATGTTACCTGTGTTTCTCTGTGTTTTAAACAGCTTAATGTTACCTGTGTTTCTCTGTGTTTCTCTGTGTTTCAAACAGCTTAATGTTACCTGTGTTTCTCTGTGTTTCTCTGTGTTTTAAAAAGCTTAATGTTACCTGTGTTTCTCTGTGTTTCAAACAGCTTAATGTTACCTGTGTTTCTCTGTGTTTTAAACAGCTTAATGTTACCTGTGTTTCTCTGTGTTTTAAACAGCTTAATGTTACCTGTGTTTCTCTGTGTTTCTCTGTGTTTCAAACAGCTTAATGTTACCTGTGTTTCTCTGTGTTTCTCTGTGTTTTAAACAGCTTAATGTTACCTGTGTTTCTCTGTGTTTTAAACAGCTTAATGTTACCTGTGTTTCAAACAGCTTAATGTTACCTGTGTTTCTCTGTGTTTTAAATAGCTTAATGTTACCTGTGTTTCTCTGTGTTTCTCTGTGTTTCAAACAGCTTAATGTGACCTGTGTTTCTCTGTGTTTTAAACAGCTTAATGTTACCTGTGTTTCTCTGTGTTTTAAACAGCTTAATGTGACCTGTTTTCTCTGTGTTTTAAACAGCTTAATGTTACCTGTGTTTCTCTGTGTTTTAAACAGCTTAATGTTACCTGTGTTTCTCTGTGTTTTAAACAGCTTAATGTTACCTGTGTTTCTCTGTGTTTTAAAAAGCTTAATGTTACCTGTGTTTCTCTGTGTTTTAAACAGCTTAATGTGACCTGTGTTTCTCTGTGTTTTAAACAGCTTAATGTTACCTGTGTTTCTCTGTGTTTCTCTGTGTTTCAAACAGCTTAATGTTACCTGTGTTTCTCTGTGTTTCTCTGTGTTTCAAACAGCTTAATGTTACCTGTGTTTCTCTGTGTTTCTCTGTGTTTTAAACAGCTTAATGTTACCTGTGTTTCTCTGTGTTTTAAACAGCTTAATGTTACCTGTGTTTCAAACAGCTTAATGTTACCTGTGTTTCTCTGTGTTTTAAACAGCTTAATGTTACCTGTGTTTCTCTGTGTTTCTCTGTGTTTCAAACAGCTTAATGTGACCTGTGTTTCTCTGTGTTTTAAACAGAATGTTACCTGTGTTTCTCTGTGTTTTAAACAGCTTAATGTTACCTGTGTTTCTCTGTGTTTCTCTGTGTTTCAAACAGCTTAATGTTACCTGTGTTTCTCTGTGTTTCTCTGTGTTTTAAAAAGCTTAATGTTACCTGTGTTTCTCTGTGTTTCAAACAGCTTAATGTTACCTGTGTTTCTCTGTGTTTTAAACAGCTTAATGTTACCTGTGTTTCTCTGTTTTAAACAGCTTAATGTTACCTGTGTTTCTCTGTGTTTCTCTGTGTTTCAAACAGCTATAATGTTACCTGTGTTTCTCCGTGTTTCTCTGTGTTTTAAACAGCTTAATGTTACCTGTATTTCTGTGTGTTTTAAACAGCTTAATGTTACCTGTGTTTCAAACAGTTTAATGTTACCTGTGTTTCTCTGTGTTTTAAACAGCTTAATGTTACCTGTGTTTCTCTGTGTTTCTCTGTGTTTCAAACAGCTTAATGTGACCTGTGTTTCTCTGTGTTTTAAACAGCTTAATGTTACCTGTGTTTCTCTATGTTTTAAACAGCTTAATGTGACCTGTGTTTCTCTGTGTTTTAAACAGCTTAATGTTACCTGTGTTTCTCTGTGTTTTAAACATTAATGTTACCTGTGTTTCTCTGTGTTTTAAACAGCTTAATGTTACCTGTGTTTCTCTGTGTTTTAAAAAGCTTAATGTTACCTGTGTTTCTCTGTGTTTTAAACAGCTTAATGTGACCTGTGTTTCTCTGTGTTTTAAACAGCTTAATGTTACCTGTGTTTGCTGTGTTTCTCTGTGTTTCAAACAGCTTAATGTTACCTGTGTTTCTCTGTGTTTCTCTGTGTTTCAAACAGCTTAATGTTACCTGTGTTTCTCTGTGTTTCTCTGTGTTTTAAACAGCTTAATGTTACCTGTGTTTCTCTGTGTTTTAAACAGCTTAATGTTACCTGTGTTTCCTGAAACAGCTTATAGGATACCTGTGTTTCTCTGTGTTTTAAACAGCTTAATGTTACCTGTGTTTCCTGAATGTACTCTAGTTATAATGGACCTGTGTTACTCTGTGTTTTAAACAGCTTAATTTACCTGTGTTTCTCTGTGTTTTAAACAGCTTATGTGACCTGTGTTTCTCTGTGTTTTAAACAGCTTAATTTACCTGTCTCTGAATGTTTTAAACAGCTTAATGTTACCTGTGTTTCTCTGTGTTTTAAACAGCTTAATGTTACCTGTGTTTCTCTGTGTTTTAAAAAGCTTAATGTTACCTGTGTTTCTCTGTGTTTTAAAAAGCTTAATGTTACCTGTGTTTCTCTGTGTTTTAAACAGCTTAATGTTACCTGTGTTTCTCTGTGTTTTAAACAGCTTAATGTTACCTGTGTTTCTCTGTGTTTCAAACAGCTTAATGTTACCTGTGTTTCTCTGTGTTTTAAAAAGCTTAATGTTACCTGTGTTTCTCTGTGTTTCAAACAGCTTAATGTTGTGTTTCTCTGTGTTTTAAACAGCTTAATGTGACCTGTGTTTCTCTGTGTTTTAAACAGCTTAATGTTACCTGTGTTTCTCTGTGTTTCTCTGTGCTTTAAACAGCTTAACGTGACCTGTGTTTCTCTCTGTTTTAAACAGCTTAATGTTACCTGTGTTTCTCTGTGTTTCAAACAGCTTAATGTTACCTGTGTTTCTCTGTGTTTTAAACAGCTTAATGTGACCTGTGTTTCTCTGTGTTTTAAACAGATTAATGTGACCTGTGTTTCTCTGTGTTTTAAACAGCTTAATGTTACCTGTGTTTCTCTGTGTTTCTCTGTGTTTCTCTGTGTTTTAAACAGCTTAATGTTACCTGTGTTTCTAGTGTTTTAAACAGGTTAATGTCACCTGTGTTTCTCTGTGTTTTAAACAGCTTAATGTTACCTGTGTTTCTCTGTGTTTTAAACAGATTAATGTGACCTGTGTTTCTCTGTGTAGAGACCTCTGGAGAAACCTGATGGGTTAGATGTTTCAGACCAGAGCAAGGAGCACCCACAGCACCTGTGTGAAAAATGCAAGGTCCTCGGCTACTACTGTCGTCGCGTGCAATAAAAACCTGTCGTAATCTGGTTCATGGAGTTGCCCTCTAGACACTGATCTTGGATCAGCTTAGCATTTTCTCCACCACTGGTTAAGGTCAGGTCTGGGGGAGGGGAAGCTGTACCTAGAGTAAACTTCACCCTGGAGCCAAGTTGACTTCCCTGGCCTTCCCTTCACTTAAACCTCCAGTGGTTTATGAAGAGGCAAAACTCATCTAAATGTGTTTATATATATATATTTAATCTCAGTAAAAATAGGCCTGATTCTCCTGTCGTACTCTGTTGTACTGTGAAACATTTACCTGTTTATGTTCCCTACATGTGTGTAAATTGGGGACAATTCCATTTCAACTAAGTCAATTCAGGAAGTAAGCTGAAGTTCCAATTTGAGTTTACTTCCTGAATTGAAATGAAATTGACCCAAACCCTGGTGTGTCGTGTGTGTTTTATGACGATATCCCTGGATTCCAAGGCGCGTTGTCGACAAGCGCGTAGCCTTAACTGTTCAGAGTCATTTAGGCTCGAGTCGACATCGTTTACCGTGAATAAGAACTCTTGAGAGGAGAGAGAAGGGGAGAAATGGCCTTTTTAAAAAGGGGCATTTTCAGCAGTGCGACACAGTAACACTGGCTGACAACCCACACTTGATTGGATCCCGGCCCAAGTGAAGTGAATTAGGTTGGTGTTGGGTCATAGTAATAATAACAATAATATATCATTATAAAATAATATCAACTCAGAGAGGGATTCTGAAGACGTTATTTCCTGTTTATGTATTAATTATCTAACATATTTAATTGAGTCATTTACTAGTTATGTTTTTACATTGTGAAATGTTATCAGCACGAGGATTAAATATCGTGTCACCTTTTCATAAATCTTCCGAGACTGCTGTGGATCAAACCTTGGAATCAGTAGCTTTTTGAAAGCAGGGACAATAGTTTACATTTAAATGTGATGCGGTATGCTTATTTTTATTTTTTTTATTTTACCTTTATTTAACCAGGCAAGTCAGTTAAGAACATATTCTTATTTTCAATGACGGCCTGGGAACAGTGGGTTAACTGCCTGTTCAGGGGCAGAAAGACAGATTTGTACCTTGTCAGCTCGGGGTTCGAACTGCAACCTTCCGGTTACTAGTCCAACGCTCTAACCACTAGGCTACGCTGACGCCCAATATACAGCACCAGTCAAGTGTTTGGACACACCTTCTCATTCAAGGGTTTTTCTTTATTATTTTTACTGTTTTCTACAGAATAATAGTGAAGACATCAACATCAGGTAGTAACCAAAAAAAAAAAAGTGTTAAACAAATACAATTATATATTTGTAGATTCTTCAAAGTAGCCACCCAAATAAGAATTTGTTCTTAACTGACTTGCCTAGTTAAACAAACAACAAATAACAATTATAATTTTGAATATCTTTGAAAAGCCATGAACTGTTCTGTGTATCTAGGAATGTGCTATTTGTATTAACAAACAAGTGCCTTATATATTATTATCTGTGAAAAAGGTGCTTATTGTGTGGGTATGTACGCTATCATTCCAAAGATGTTTCTGTTAAGGATATTGAAGACTAATGCTATCATGAATGAAAAATTGGCATTATATAGAGCAGAAATGATACCAGTATATAGAGCAGAAATGATACCAGTATATAGAGCAGAAATGATACCATTATATAGAGCAGAAATGATACCATTATATAGAGCAGAAATGATACCATTATATAGAGCAGAAATGATACCAGTATAAGAGCAGAAATGATACCATTATATAGAGGAGAAATGATACCATTATATAGAGCAGAAATGATACCATTATATAGAGCAGAAATGATACCATTATATAGAGCAGAAATGATACCAGTATATAGAGCAGAAATGATACCAGTATATAGAGAGAAATGATACCAGTATATAGAGCAGAAATGATACCAGTATATAGAGCAGAAATGATACCAGTATATAGAGCAGAAATGATACCATTATATAGAGCAGAAATGATACCATTATATAGAGCAGAAATGATACCAGTATATAGAGCAGAAATGATACCAGTATATAGAGCAGAAATGATACCATTATATAGAGCAGAAATGATACCATTATATAGAGCAGAAATGATACCATTATATAGAGCAGAAATGATACCAGTATATAGAGCAGAAATGATACCAGTATATAGAGCAGAAATGATACCATTATATAGAGCAGAAATGATACCAGTATATAGAGCAGAAATGATACCATTATATAGAGCAGAAATGATACCATTATATAGAGCAGAAATGATACCATTATATAGAGCAGAAATGATACCAGTATATAGAGCAGAAATGATACCAGTATATAGAGCAGAAATTATACCAGTATATAGAGCAGAAATGATACCATTATATAGAGCAGAAATGATACCAGTATATAGAGCAGAAATGATACCAGTATATAGAGCAGAAATGATACCATTATATAGAGCAGAAATGATACCAGTATATAGAGCAGAAATGATACCATTATATAGAGCAGAAATGATACCATTATATAGAGCAGAAATGATACCAGTATATAGAGCAGAAATGATACCAGTATATAGAGCAGAAATGATACCAGTATATAGAGCAGAAATTATACCATTATATAGAGCAGAAATGATACCATTATATAGAGCAGAAATGATACCATTATATAGAGCAGAAGTGATACCATTATATAGAGCAGAAATGATACCAGTATATAGAGCAGAAATGATACCAGTATATAGAGCAGAAATGATACCATTATATAGAGCAGAAATGATACCAGTATATAGAGCAGAAATGATACCAGTATATAGAGCAGAAGTGATACCATTATATAGAGCAGAAATTATACCATTATATAGAGCAGAAATTATACCATTATATAGAGCAGAAATGATACCATTATATAGAGCAGAAGTGATACCATTATATAGAGCAGAAATGATACCAGTATATAGAGCAGAAATGATACCAGTATATAGAGCAGAAATGATACCATTATATAGAGCAGAAATGATACCAGTATATAGAGCAGAAATGATACCAGTATATAGAGCAGAAGTGATACCATTATATAGAGCAGAAATTATACCATTATATAGAGCAGAAATTATACCATTATATAGAGCAGAAATGATACCAGTATATAGAGCAGAAGTGATACCAGTATATAGAGCAGAAATTATACCATTATATAGAGCAGAAATTATACCATTATATAGAGCAGAAATGATACCATTATATAGAGCAGAAGTGATACCATTATATAGAGCAGAAATGATACCAGTATATAGAGCAGAAATGATACCAGTATATAGAGCAGAAATGATACCATTATATAGAGCAGAAATGATACCAGTATATAGAGCAGAAATGATACCAGTATATAGAGCAGAAGTGATACCATTATATCGAGCAGAAATGATACCAGAACTAGATAGTAATTCACCACTGTGCTGTATGAAATAAATGCAAAAATGTAATGCTGCAATTGTTGACAACATAATTGACTTGTATTTAACTTTTTGTATAAAATAAAAATGTTGCCTCCTTCCTAGTAAAAAGGGATGCATCTACAGTTATAGGATATAGTGGCGTGGGCCTGGAGGCTGGGCCTTCAGTGGGTCCTACACACCGAATTAATCCACCTCTTATTACCATCATTATGATGCCATGGCTCTAGACACTATACATTTAGACAGAAACGCAGTATAAAACCAGGCGTTGTGTCACCTTGAAATTGACATTTTTATTCCTAGAATTGCAGGGGAAGAGTACAATAGCATTTCATTGTGCAGCTCCCGTTGCCCTGCGCGCTTGTTCGTTGAGCTGTAGATCCACTCCGGTGTCCCCAAAAGTGTTCAAAAGCATCATTGCTTGTAAGTGCCCAGCCGTGTCTCATTGCTGCCTTGGTTAGACAACTGGAGTTTGCAAAGCCAGTGTGTCTCCAAACACCAAATCTATCACTTGCAAATAATAGGCATTCCCAGCAGTACAGTTTGCAGTGCTCCTCGGAGCCTGTGAGCCACTGATCGCGCTCGTAGTTGGAACTTTGAAAGTGGCGAACGAACCCTTTTCCCGCTTGGTATCGTCGGCGTCGGGCGACCTCTCCTGACAACGTCTAACTTTTCTTGAAAAGTTTGTCTTGAGAATGGCGTTAATAATTATATCCTCGAACAAATCGATATCTTCTCCTCCTTCCGCCATTGTGGGTTAAAAAAAAAAACATCTTAGTAGTACGCAAATTAATTAGTTTATCAAATTCAGAGGTTTGCACAGACCTGTCCATATAGGACCTGCCTCTCGATATTGGTAATCCAATCAAAAGACGAGCACGCACTGTGCTAGCTGGCTCCTGTGTAACACTGGAACCAGCCAGCAGGCGTACAATAGCCAACTCTAAAGCTGATTGGTTGACACTAAATTTTCATTTCCATTCGCTTTAAGCTACAAGCGCCCACACTGTTGATTCTGAAGGCCTGAGGGCAGATTTTAGACCCCTGGCAACACATGATGGCTGAATATGATTGGATAAAAGATCTAACATAAAGACCAGCCCTCCAAATCTCAACCTGGGGCTGGAAGCAGTGCAATCAAGAGGAAAGCTATGAAATGAAGAGTATAACTCTTACTCTGGCGAATAATTTAATACATATTTGTGGGAAAATATCTATATTTTTAAATTATATTCTGATGATGTTTAGGCCAGCAGAGAGGGCCTTGCTGGCCCTGACGGACCACCACTGATAGGTTACATGTGTATGTATTACTTCCTGAATGTATCTAGTTATAGGATAGGTTACATGTGTATTACTTCCTGAATGTATCTAGTTATAGGATAGGTTACATGTGTATGCATTACTTCCTGAATGTACCTAGTACCTGTGTGAAGGGCGCTCTGATGGAACTGTGTGAAGGGCGCTCTGATGGAACTGTGTGAAGGGCGCTCTGATGGAACTGTGAAGGGCGCTCTGATGGAACTGTGAAGGGTGCTCTGATGGAACTGTGAAGGGTGCTCTGATGGAACTGTGAAGTGAAGGGCGCTCCGATGGAACTGTGTGAAGGGCGCTCCGATGGAACTGTGTGAAGGTCGCTCTGATGGAACTGTGTGAAGGGCGCTCTGATGGAACTGTGTGAAGGGCGCTCTGATGGAACTGTGGAAGGGCGCTCTGATGGAACTGTGAAGGGCGCTCTGATGGAACTGTGAAGGGCGCTCCGATGGAACTGTGAAGGGCGCTCCGATGGAACTGTGAAGGGCGCTCTGATGGAACTGTGTGAAGGGCGCTCTGATGGAACTGTGTGAAGGGCGCTCTGATGGAACTGTGTGAAGGGTGCTCTGATGGAACTGTGAAGGGTGCTCCGATGGAACTGTGAAGGGTGCTCCGATGGAACTGTGAAGGGTGCTCTGATGGAACTGTGAAGGATGCTCTGATGGAACTGTGTGAAGGGTGCTCTGATGGAACTGTGAAGGGTGCTCTGATGGAACTGTGAAGGGTGCTCTGATGGAACTGTGAAGGGTGCTCTGATGGAACTGTGAAGGGTGCTCTGATGGAACTGTGAAGGGTGCTCTGATGGAACTGTGAAGGGTGCTCTGATGGAACTGTGAAGGGTGCTTCAGCTCTTGCTGTGAAAAAGGTCTGTGAAACCCAACAATACGCACAATAGGCCTGATTCAGACTTAAGAAACATTTTCCTTTTCTACACTTTGAGTTACCCACTTCTCAGAAGTTTGTATTCAGACTGACTGTACACAGGTCCATATAAGACTTTGCAACTCTCTCTCTGCTCTCGGAGGACCTGAGCCCTAGGACCATGCCTCAGGACTACCTGGCATGATGACTCCTTGCTGTCCCCAGTCCACCTGGTCGTGCTGCTGCTCCTGTTAACTGTTCTGCCTGCGGCTATGGAACCCTGACCTGTTCACCGGACGTGCTACCTGTCCCAGACCTGCTGTTTTCAACTCTCTAGAGACAGCAGGAACGGTAGAGATACTCTTAATGATCGGCTATGAAAAGCCAAATTACATTTACTCCTGAGGTGCTGACCTGTTGCACCCTCGACAACTACTGTTATTATTATTTGACCCTGCAGGTCAACTATGAACGTTTGAACATCTTGGCCACGTTCTGTTATAATCTCCACCTGGCCACATCATGTTAGAGTCTTTCCACTCCTAAAGTAACAAAATATAATTCCATTCAGACATCAGCCCGATAAGAAACAGAATCATCTTGTATCCTACTTGTATTAGTCAAACCCAGCCCAAAATGGTTCTTCCTGACGTAACAGGATCCGTGGTGGAATGGAAGACAGAAATACACATAGAAAAAAAATCACATTCAGAGCCAAGCAGTTTCTCAATAGAGGAAATGAAAACATCTCCGTCCCCTGATACGCAGACAACTTGTTCCTTGTAAACATTCACGTTGGATGAGTTAACACAGGGCCAGCGGTAGAAATCATTTATATATAAAAAGATCAAATCACAGGATAACTTTCCCCCTAAAAAAAAAACAGTGTTTGACACAATATCCTGGGAAGAAAACACCAAAATACACTATTGTCACGGTGTTTAAAAGAGGAAGATCTAAAATCTTATTTCAAACCTCGTTTACGTTACAATCACATCTCTATTATACTTGGGAACAGATTTCTTAAAATTAAAATAACTTGGAACTTCATTTCCTCGTGTTTTTAGGTCTTTTATGTCCAACAATAATACAAATTAAATTTAAAAAAAAATTATAATCACACCAGGCTATTAGAAACCATCATGCCTGCTTAGTGGGCGTGCCCCATTTCCCCAATGTCGTGCACTATATAGGGAATAGGGTACAATTTAGGACTCCCAGACTACTTAAGCTCTCCACAGTCCGCGATGGTGATACTCTTGGAGGTACGCCCCGAACGAGAGCCGAACATCTCCACTTTCCTGATCACATCCAGTCCCTGGGTCACGCTGCCAAACACAACATGTTTGCCATCCAGCCTGAGATAGAAGAGGAAGAGGTTTATTCATTTTCCCCTGGATTGAGAAAGAAAATAATAATTGTCTGGTACTGTATGTAGAAAGCGTCTCAGCGTAGTCCTGATCTAGGATCAGGTCCTCCTTGCCTACACAATATTTTTCTTTATGATATAAACTGATCCTACAGTGCCTCTGGAAAGTATTCAGACCCCTTGACTTTCATGATTGTTAAGTTACAGCCTCAAAATGGATTAAATCTTCTTTTCCCCCCCTCAATCTATACACAATACCCCATAATGACAAAGCAAAAATATCCTATTTTTTTTGCTAATTTATAACAAATAAAAACTGAAATATAACATTTACAAAAGTATTCAGACCCTTTACTCAGTATTTTGCTGAAGCACCTTTGGCAGCGATTAAAGACTTGAGTCTTCTTGGGTCTGACGCTACAAGTTTGGCACACCTGTATTTGGGGAGGGGAGTTTCTCCCATTCTTCTCTTCAAATCCTCTCAAGCTCTGCCAGGTTGGATGGGGAGCGTTGCTGCACAGCTATTTTCATGTCTCTCCAGAGATGTTCGATCGGGTTCAAGTTCGGGCTCTGGCTGGACCACTCAAGGACATTGAGACTTGACCTGAAGACACACAACTGCATTGTCTTGGCTGTGTGCTTAGGGTCATCCAGCTCTAGGAAGAGTCTTGATGGTTCCAAACTTCTTCCATTTAAGAATGATGGAGGCCACTGTGTTCTTGGGGACCTTCAATGCTGCCTAAATGTTTTGGTACCCTTCCCCAGATTTGTGCCCAGACACAATCCTCTGACATGCACTGTCAACTGTGGGACCTTATATAGACAGGTGTGTGCCTTTCCAAATCATGTCCAATCAATTTAATTGACCACAGGTGGACTCCAATCAAGTTGTAGAAACATCCCAAGGATGATCAATGGAAACAGGATGCACCTGAGTTTTTAAAGTCTCGTAGCAAAGGGTGTGAATACTTATGTAAATAAGGTATTTGTTTATTTTAAATACATTTGCTAAAATCCCCCCCCTCCAAAAAAACGGTTTATGCGTAGTGTGTAGATTGCTGAGGATCTTAAAAAAATATATATTTTAGAATAAGGCTGTAACGTAAGAACATTTGGAAAAAAGTCAAGGTGTCTGAATACTCTCAGAATGCACTGTAGAGCTGCAGTCCTACTCAGACACTATCAACACAGCAGGCCCTGGTCTGTTTCTCTGGCCGTACCACTCTGTCTTGTCGGTGCAGATGAAGAACTGGGAGCCGTTGGTGTTGGGCCCAGCGTTGGCCATTGACAGAATGCCTAAATGGAAAAAGAAACACCACATCACATTATGTAACTAGACCCTAAGTGATGCCTGTCAAGTTAGCTGAGGTACTGTACACAAACACTGCTCAAGACAAGCAGAGTTTCAGTTCGTATGACAACATCCTTGATATCAAGTTCGTGATCTGAAATATCAAGAGGCCTAATTACTCAGAATCAGAAACAGCTAGATTTGGTCAATTGATTCTTTATGGCTGTGTTAACCGAAATAGGTAATCATCCTCAACCACAATAAGTTGGTTATGCAGTAAGGCTCCTGTTGAAACATCCGCAATGCAATGCTGCCATCTAGTGGTATGAAGGGGGCTAATTAAAAAAAGAACCCCAAAAAAAGGTAGGCTACAGTATTCTGGAAATGCATTTAAAATCTAGAATGTTGCCAGATCATTTTAATCTAGAATGTTGCCAGATCATTTTAATCTAGAATGTTGCCAGATCATTTTAATCTAGAATGTTGCCAGATCATTTTAATCTAGAATGTTGCCAGATCATTTTAATCTAGAATGTTGCCAGATCATTTTAATCTAGAATGTTGCCAGATCATTTTAATCTAGAATGTTGCCAGATCATTTTAATCTAGAATGTCAATCTATCACTTGTCAATTCCATTGCAGTGGGTCGTCGGCAAGCCATTTCTTTCACATGATAACGAGCGATTGGGAGTTGGCATAATAGCACAAACAGAATGACACTCAGGCAAGATCAGGTCAACTTGAACCCAGACAAAACAGAAAAGGGTGAATCACTTACCAGGTCCCGTGTGCTTCAGTTGGAAGTTCTCGTCTTTGAATTTGAGTCCGTAGATAGATTTCCCTCCGGTTCCATTGTGATTAGTGAAGTCTCCCCCCTACAGAGTCACATAGACACATATTCAGAGGGGTCAGAGAAAGGCTTACATGTTTTTGGGGCAAGATACCATGAGTTACCACAATAATAATAAAGGTATAGGTGATCATTAGGGGTTCTCAAACTAAAACAAACATTACTTGACCTACCTGGCACATGAACTGAGGGATGATCCTGTGGAAGATGGATCCCTTGTAGCCAAAACCATGTTCTCCTGTGCACAGTGCTCTGAAATTCTCTGAGAGGGAGAAATAATGGTTTAGCCAGGGCTCTCCAACCCTGTTCCAGGAGAGACATCATCCTGTAGGTTTTTCACTCTAGCCCCCAGTTGTAAACTAACCTGATTTCAGTTTATCAACCAGCTAATTATTAGAGTCAGGTGCGCTAGAGGTTGCTAGGTTGTAGTGGAAACCTACAGGACGGTAGCTCTCCGGGAACACACACACACACACACACACACACTCTGGACTCTGACATTGCTCGTTTTGATAGGTTCTAATTTCTTCTTTAAAAAAACAACAACATTTGGATTATATGTGTATTGTTAGCAATTAATGCACTACTGGAGCTAGAAACATAGGTGGTGAAGCATTACACTGAAATTGATCGATCCCTGTCGAGGGAGGAGCATATTTTTTTGTTGTATATAAAACAGTAAAATTTAGCAACTTCAACTCTTGCAAATTAAAAAATATATATATATATTTCAACACTCGGCTGCTCAGGCAAATTTGCCAAACTACTAAACTTGGAACCAATCAAAACTCCTGTACATACCCCTCGTGATGAAGGCAACCAATGACCTGCTTCTATCTACGATGTAAACACGGCCTCTTGTGAAAACGTGAACCTGCTGTCTGATTATGCTAGAGGATCGGATATAGCTAGCTAGTTCCCAGACTGAAGAGGATCGGATATAGCTAGCTAGCTCCCAGACTGAAGAGTATCAGATATAGCAAGCTAGCTCCCAGACTGAAGAGGATCGGAAATAGCTAGCTAGCTCCCAGACTGAAGAGGATCGGATATAGCTAGCTAGCTCCCAGACTGAAGAGTATCAGATATAGCTAGCTAGCTCCCAGACTGAATAGTATCAGATATAGCTAGCTAGCTCCCAGACTGAAGAGTATCAGATATAGCAAGCTAGCTCCCAGACTGAAGAGGTTCAGATATAGCTAGCTAGCTCCCAGACTGAAGAGGATCAGATATAGCTAGCTAGCTCCCAGACTGAAGAGTATCAGATATAGCTAGCTAGCTCCAAGACTGAAATTAGATACACATCTGTTTGAGTGCACTTGAAATATGGAGCAGGCATTACATCTTGTCTTGAGCATATGAAGAGGTAGCTCTGTGAAGCATTTAGACAATTTGTCAGCTAGCCAATGTGTCAGGTTAGACGAGCCAGCTACTGTAAATGTCAATGTGTCAGGTTAGACTAGCCAGCTACTGTAAATGTGTCAGGTTAGACGAGCCAGCTACTGTAAATGTGTCAGGTTAGACTAGCCAGCTACTGTAAATGTGTCAGGTTAGACTGAGCTACTGTAAATGTGTGTCAGGTTAGACTAGCCAGCTACTGTAAATTAGACTCCAGCTACTGTAAATGTCAATGTCAGGTTAGACTAGCCAGCTACTGTAAATGTGTCAGGTTAGACCCAGCTACTGTAAATGTGTCAGGTTAGACCAGCTACTGTAAATGCCAGCTACTGTAAATGTGTCAGGTTAGACTAGCTACTGTAAATGTCAATGTGTCAGGTTAGACTAGCTACTGTAAATGTCAATGTGTCAGGTTAGACTAGCCAGCTACTGTAAATGTGTCAGGTTAGACTAGCCAGCTACTGTAAATGTCAATGTGTCAGGTTAGACTAGCCAGCCAAATGCTACTGTAAATGTGTCAGGTTAGACTAGCCAGCTACTGTAAATAAGATGTACTGTAAATGTGTCAGGTTAGACTAGCCAGCTACTGTAAATGTCAATGTGTCTAGACTGCCAGCTACTGTAAATGTGTCAGGTTAGACTAGCCAGCTACTGTAAATGTCAATGTGTCAGGTTAGACGAGCCAGCTACTGTAAATGTGTCAGGTTAGACTAGCCAGCTACTGTAAATGTGTCAGGTTAGACTAGCCAGCTACTGTAAATGTCAATGTGTCAGGTTAGACGAGCCAGCTACTGTAAATGTGTCAGGTTAGATTAGCCAGCTACTGTAAATGTGTCAGGTTAGACGAGCCAGCTACTGTAAATGTCAATGTGTCAGGTTAGACGAGCCAGCTACTGTAAATGTGTCAGGTTAGACTAGCCAGCTACTGTAAATGTCAATGTGTCAGGTTAGACGAGCCAGCTACTGTAAATGTCAATGTGTCAGGTTAGACGAGCCAGCTACTGTAAATGTCAATGTGTCAGGTTAGACTAGCCAGCTACTGTAAATGTCAATGTGTCAGGTTAGACTAGCCAGCTACTGTAAATGTGTCAGGTTAGACTAGCCAGCTACTGTAAATGTCAATGTGTCAGGTTAGACGAGCCAGCTACTGTAAATGTCAATGTGTCAGGTTAGACGAGCCAGCTACTGTAAATGTGTCAGGTTAGACTAGCCAGCTACTGTCAATGTGTCAGGTTAGACTAGCCAGCTACTGTAAATGTCAATGTGTCAGGTTAGACGAGCCAGCTACTGTAAATGTCAATGTGTCAGGTTAGACGAGCCAGCTACTGTAAATGTCAATGTGTCAGGTTAGACTAGCCAGCTACTGTAAATGTCAATGTGTCAGGTTAGACTAGCCAGCTACTGTAAATGTGTCAGGTTAGACGAGCCAGCTACTGTAAATGTCAATGTGTCAGGTTAGACGAGCCAGCTACTGTAAATGTCAATGTGTCAGGTTAGACTAGCCAGCTACTGTAAATGTCAATGTGTCAGGTTAGACTAGCTACTGTAAGCTACTGTCAATGTGTCAGGTTAGACTAGCCAGCTACTGTCAATGTGTCAGGTTAGACTAGCCAGCTACTGTAAATGTCAATGTGTCAGGTTAGACTAGCCAGCTACTGTAAATGTGTCAGGTAAATAGGTTAGACTAGCCAGCTACTGTAAATGTGTCAGGTTAGACTAGCCAGCTACTGTAAATGTGTCAGGTTAGACTAAATGTCAATGTGTCAGGTTAGACTAGCCAGCTACTGTAAATGTGTCAGGTTAGACTAGCCAGCTACTGTAAATGTGTCAGGTTAGACTAGCCAGCTACTGTAAATGTGTCAGGTTAGACTAGCCAGCTACTGTAAATGTGTCAGGTTAGACCAGCTAGCCAGCTACTGTAAATGTCAATGTCAGGTTAGACTAGCCAGCTACTGTAAATGTCAATGTGTCAGGTTAGACGAGCCAGCTACTGTAAATGTCAATGTGTCAGGTTAGACTAGCCAGCTACTGTAAATGTCAATGTGTCAGGTTAGACTAGCCAGCTACTGTAAATGTCAATGTGTCAGGTTAGACGAGCCAGCTACTGTAAATGTCAATGTGTCAGGTTAGACGAGCCAGCTACTGTAAATGTCAATGTGTCAGGTTAGACTAGCCAGCTACTGTAAATGTCAATGTGTCAGGTTAGACCAGCTACTGTAAATGTCAATGTGTCAGGTTAGACTAGCCAGCTACTGTAAATGTGTGTCAGGTTAGACTCAGCTACTGTAAATGTCAATGTGTCAGGTTAGACGAGCCAGCTACTGTAAATGTGTCAGGTTAGACGAGCCAGCTACTGTAAATGTCAATGTGTCAGGTTAGACTAGCCAGCTACTGTAAATGTCAATGTGTCAGGTTAGACTAGCCAGCTACTGTAAATGTCAATGTGTCAGGTTAGTCTACTGTAAATGTCAATGTGTCAGGTTAGACTAGCCAGCTACTGTAAATGTCAATGTGTCAGGTTAGACTAGCCAGCTACTGTAAATGTCAATGTGTCAGGTTAGACTAGCCAGCTACTGTAATGTGTCAGGTTAGACTAGCTGTAAATGTCAATGTGTCAGGTTAGACTAGCCAGCTACTGTAAATGTGTCAGGTTAGACTAGCCAGCTAAATGTAAATGTGTCAGGTTAGACTAGCCAGCTACTGTAAATGTCAATGTGTCAGGTTAGACTAGCCAGCTACTGTAAATGTCAATGTGTCAGGTTAGACTAGCCAGCTACTGTAAATGTGTCAGGTTAGACTAGCCAGCTACTGTAAATGTGTCAGGTTAGACTAGCCAGCTACTGTAAATGTGTGTCAGGTTAGACTAGCCAGCTACTGTAAATGTGTCAGGTTAGACTAGCCAGCTACTGTAAATGTGTGTCAGGTTAGACTAGCCAGCTACTGTAAATGTGTGTCAGGTTAGACTAGCCAGCTACTGTAAATGTGTCAGGTTAGACTAGCCAGCTACTGTAAATGTGTCAGGTTAGACTAGCCAGCTACTGTAAATGTGTCAGGTTAGACTAGCCAGCTACTGTAAATGTGTCAGGTTAGACGAGCCAGCTACTGTAAATGTCAATGTGTCAGGTTAGACGAGCCAGCTACTGTAAATGTGTCAGGTTAGACTAGCCAGCTACTGTAAATGTCAATGTGTCAGGTTAGACGAGCCAGCTACTGTAAATGTGTCAGGTTAGACTAGCCAGCTACTGTAAATGTGTCAGGTTAGACTAGCCAGCTACTGTAAATGTCAATGTGTCAGGTTAGACGAGCCAGCTACTGTAAATGTCAATGTGTCAGGTTAGACGAGCCAGCTACTGTAAATGTCAATGTGTCAGGTTAGACTAGCCAGCTACTGTAAATGTCAATGTGTCAGGTTAGACTAGCCAGCTACTGTAAATGTCAATGTGTCAGGTTAGACTAGCCAGCTACTGTAAATGTGTCAGGTTAGACTAGCCAGCTACTGTAAATGTCAGGTTAGACGAGCCAGCTACTGTAAATGTGTCAGGTTAGACGAGCCAGCTACTGTAAATGTCAATGTGTCAGGTTAGACGAGCCAGCTACTGTAAATGTCAATGTGTCAGGTTAGACGAGCCAGCTACTGTAAATGTCAAGACTGTGTCAGGTTAGACTAGCCAGCTACTGTAAATGTGTCAGGTTAGACTAGCCAGCTACTGTAAATGTCAATGTGTCAGGTTAGACTAGCCAGCTACTGTAAAGGTTAGACTAGCCAGCTACTGTAAATGTGTCAGGTTAGACTAGCCAGCTACTGTAAATGTCAATGTGTCAGGTTAGACTAGCCAGCTACTGTAAATGTGTGTCAGGTTAGACGAGCCAGCTACTGTAAATGTGTCAGGTTAGACAGCCAGCTACTGTAAATGTCAATGTGTCAGGTTATGTGTCAGGTTAGACTAGCCAGCTACTGTAAATGTCAATGTCAGGTTAGACTAGCCAGCTACTGTAAATGTGTCAGGTTAGACTAGCCAGCTACTGTAAATGTGTCAGGTTAGACTAGCCAGCTACTGTAAATGTGTCTGTAAACTGTCAATGTGTCAGGTTAGACTAGCCAGCTACTGTAAATGTCAATGTGTCAGGTTAGACTAGCCAGCTACTGTAAATGTCAATGTGTCAGGTTAGACTAGCCAGCTACTGTAAATGTCAATGTGTCAGGTTAGACTAGCCAGCTACTGTAAATGTGTCAGGTTAGACGAGCCAGCTACTGTAAATGTGTCAGGTTAGACTTACTGTCAATGTGTCAGGTTAGACTAGCCAGCTACTGTAAATGTCAATGTGTCAGGTTAGACTAGCCAGCTACTGTAAATGTGTGTCAGGTTAGACTAGTTACTGTAAATGTCAATGTGTCAGGTTAGACTAGCCAGCTACTGTAAATGTGTCAGGTTAGACTGAGCCAGCTACTGTAAATGTGTCAGGTTAGACTAGCCAGCTACTGTAAATGTGTCAGGTTAGACTAGCCAGCTACTGTAAATGTGTCAGGTACTGTAAATGTGTCAGGTTAGACTAGCCAGCTACTGTAAATGTGTCAGGTTAGACTAGCCAGCTACTGTAAATGTGTCAGGTTAGACGAGCCAGCTACTGTAAATGTGTCAGGTTAGACTGTCAATGTGTCAGGTTAGACTAGCCAGCTACTGTAAATGTGTCAGGTTAGACTAGCCAGCTACTGTAAATGTGTCAGGTTAGACTAGCCAGCTACTGTAAATGTGTCAGGTTAGACTTAGTAAATGTGTCAGGTTAGAGCCAGCTACTGTAAATGTGTCAGGTTAGACTTACTGTAAATGTGTGTCAGGTTAGACCCAGCTACTGTAAATGTGTCAGGTTAGACGAGCCAGCTACTGTTAGACTAGCCAGCTACTGTAAATGTGTCAGGTTAGACGAGCCAGCTACTGTAAATGTGTCAGGTTAGACAGCTACTGTAAATGTGTGTCAGGTTAGGTTACTAGCCAGCTACTGTAAATGTCAATGTCAGGTTAGACTAGCCAGCTACTGTAAATGTGTCAGGTTAGACGAGCCAGCTACTGTAAATGTGTCTTAGACTGCTACTGTAAATGTGTCAGGTTAGACGAGCCAGCTACTGTAAATGTGTCAGGTTAGACGAGCCAGCTACTGTAAATGTGTCAGGTTAGACGAGCCAGCTACTGTAAATGTGTCAGGTTAGACGAGCCAGCTACTGTAAATGTGTCAGGTTAGACGAGCCAGCTACTGTAAATGTGTCAGGTTAGACGAGCCAGCTACTGTAAATGTGTCAGGTTAGACGAGCCAGCTACTGTAAATGTGTCAGGTTAGACGAGCCAGCTACTGTAAATGTGTCAGGTTAGACGAGCCAGCTACTGTAAATGTGTCAGGTTAGACGAGCCAGCTACTGTAAATGTGTCAGGTTAGACGAGCCAGCTACTGTAAATGTCAATGTGTCAGGTTAGACTAGCCAGCTACTGTAAATGTCAATGTGTCAGGTTAGATGAGCCAGCTACTGTAAATGTCAATGTGTCAGGTTAGACTAGCCAGCTACTGTAAATGTGTCAGGTTAGACTAAATGTGTCAGCTTAGTACTGTAAATGTGTCAGGTTAGACGAGCCAGCTACTGTAAATGTGTCAGGTTAGACGAGCCAGCTACTGTAAATGTGTCAGGTTAGACGAGCCAGCTACTGTAAATGTGTCAGGTTAGACGAGCCAGCTACTGTAAATGTGTCAGGTTAGACGAGCCAGCTACTGTAAATGTGTCAGGTTAGACGAGCCAGCTACTGTAAATGTGTCAGGTTAGACGAGCCAGCTACTGTAAATGTGTCAGGTTAGACGAGCCAGCTACTGTAAATGTGTCAGGTTAGGCCCAGCTACTGTAAATGTGTCAGGTTAGACGAGCCAGCTACTGTAAATGTGTCAGGTTAGACAGGTTAGCTACTGTAAATGTGTCAGCTACTGTAAATGTAAATGTGTCAGGTTAGACGAGCCAGCTACTGTAAATGTGTCAGGTTAGACGAGCCAGCTACTGTAAATGTGTCAGGTTAGACGAGCCAGCTACTGTAAATGTGTCAGGTTAGACGCCAGCCAAATGCAGGTTAGATAGCTGTAAATGTGTCAGGTTAGACGAGCCAGCTACTGTAAATGTGTCAGGTTAGACGAGCCAGCTACTGTAAATGTGTCAGGTTAGACGAGCCAGCTACTGTAAATGTGTCAGGTTAGACTAGCCAGCTACTGTAAATGTGTCAGGTTAGACGAGCCAGCTACTGTAAATGTGTCAGGTTAGACTAGCCAGCTACTGTAAATGTCAATGTGTCAGGTTAGACGAGCCAGCTACTGTAAATGTGTCAGGTTAGACGAGCCAGCTACTGTAAATGTGTCAGGTTAGACGAGCCAGCTACTGTAAATGTGTCAGGTTAGACGAGCTACTGTAAATGTGTCAGGTTAGACGAGCCAGCTACTGTAAATGTGTCAGGTTAGACGAGCCAGCTACTGTAAATGTGTCAGGTTAGACGAGCCAGCTACTGTAAATGTGTCAGGTTAGACGAGCCAGCTACTGTAAATGTGTCAGGTTAGGCAGGCCAGCTACTGTAAATGTGTCAGGTTAGCCAGCTACTGTAAATGTCAATGTGTCAGGTTAGACTGAGCCAGCTACTGTAAATGTGTCAGGTTAGACTCCAGCTACTGTAAATGTGTCAGGTTAGTCTGTAAATGTGGTTAGACGAGCCAGCTACTGTAAATGTGTCAGGTTAGACAAATGTGTCAGGTTAGGCAGAGCAGCTACTGTAAATGTGTCAGGTTAGACGAGCCAGCTACTGTAAATGTGTGTCAGGTTAGACTCTACTGTAAATGTGTCAGGTTAGACGGCTACTGTAAATGTGTCAGGTTAGACCAGCTAGCCAGCTACTGTAAATGTGTCAGGTTAGACTAGCCAGCTACTGTAAATGTGTCGAGGCAGGCCAGCTACTGTCAATGTGTCAGGTTAGACGAGCCAGCTACTGTAAATGTGTCAGGTTAGACGAGCCAGCTACTGTAAATGTGTCAGGTTAGACGAGCCAGCTACTGTAAATGTCAATGTGTTTCATTAGCTCTCACTCCTCTGTCAGTGAATTCATATAGTTGAAATCAGGATTTGGCATGATTATACACACACAGTGCATTCAGAAATTATTCAGACTCCTTGACTATTTCCACATTTTGTTACGTTACAGCCTTATTGTAAAATGTAATGCAGTTTTCCTCCCTCTTCAATCTACACACAATAACCCATAATGACAAAGCAAAAACAGTTTTTGGGGGATATTTTTTTGCTATTTTAGTTCAAATAAATGGAAATATCACATTTTACACAAGTATTCAGACCCTTTACTCGGTACTTTGAAACACCTTTGGCAGCAAATGTAATACATTTGAGAATAAGGTTGTAACGTTACAAAATGTGGAAAAAGTCAAGGGGTTTGAATACGTTCTGAAGGTACATACGAACAAAGACCACCATCGTCAAGTGCGTCACCATTTGAGTACGGTGGCAAGTAGCAAAGCTGTCTCAGGCAGTATTTAAATATACTATAACCTACTAAATCTAACTAATATAAAACACAACATGCAAAGTGTTGGTCCCATGTTTCATGAGCTGAAACTGAAGATACCAGAAATTTTCCATAAACAAAAAGCTTATTTCTCTCAAATGTTGTACATCCCTGTTAGGGAGCATTTCTCCTTCGCCAAGATAATCCATCCACCTGACAGGTGTGGCATATCAAGAAGCTGATTAAATAGCATGATCATTACACAGGTGCACCTTGTGCTGGAGACAAAACGCTAGTGGCGTTGTGCAGTTGTGTCACAACACAATGCTACCCCGGTCCAATTGTACACCGCCATATGGGACTCCCAATCATGGCCGGTTGTGATACAACCTGGTTTCGAACCAGGGACTGTAGTGACACCTCTTGCACTGAAATGCATTGCCTTACACCGCTGCGCCACTTGGGAGCCTGTTTGCCTGTCCAGCTAGAAAACATACAAGTATTTATTTAAAAAATATACATAATTGACATTGGCAACAAACGGAAATGAGTTCAGAAATAAATATACACAATGTAAAAAAACAGCAAAAAAAACAGCTCCTCCCGACAGAGATCATCTCTAAAAGTAAAAACAGATGGCCTAGTACAGCCCACCACCTAATACGCATTTCACCGCACCTGCGATAAAAAATGATGTATGCGACCAATAAAGTTTGATTTGATTAAATACGACTGAATCATGAATAGTTGTTCTCCCCCTACCTGCTGTTTTGGGCACAACATCTGCATTCAGCTGCAAAATAAAAAAAAATAGCATACGTTATGAGACAGTCAGTTGCATGCAGCTAGCTAATCTGATTAAATTATGCTGTAATACATACATAATACATATAAAGCCTGAAACTAATGCCCGCAAAAAATCACATAAATTAAAAGCCAGAATGTTGAATACAATTACATTTAAAAAAGAAAAACACTACCAGTTGTCCTTTTGCTGCTTGAAATGTTAGGGTTAGGAAAGTATAAACATTTTTTTTTAGGTAGGTACATGGTTGGATATGCAGTTCTCTCGTCAATAGCTAACAGAAGCAAGCAATGAGAGGATGAAGAACAAAATCAGTGCCTTCGGGAAAATATGCAGACCCCTTGACTTTTTCCACAATGTTACCTTACAGCCTCTAAAATGGATTACAATTGTTTCCCCTCCCCCTTATTCAATTTATTTATTTTATTTAACTAGACAAGTCAGTTAAGAACAAATTCTTATTTACAATGACGACCTAGGAATAGTGGGTTAACTGCCTGTTCAGGGGGCAGAACGACAGATTTGTACCTTGTCAGCTTATACTTATAACAAGTTCAAACAGGTGCCATTAATACAGGTAACGAGTGGAGGACAGAGGAGCTTCTTAAAGAAGAAGTTACAGGTCTGTGAGAGCCAGAAATCTTGCTTGTTTGTAGGTGACCAAGTACTTACTTTCCACCATAATTTGCAAATAAATTCATAAAACAATCCTACAATGTGACTTTCTGGATTTTTTTTCTCTCATTTTGTCTGTCATAGTTGAAGTGTACCCATGATGAAAATTACAGGCCTCATCTTTTTAAGTGGGAGAACTTGCACAATTGGTGGCTGACTAAATACTTTTTTGCCCCATGTTTATAATATGCATCTGGTGGACATGGATCCCAAGTGAACCACATACCTACTAAAAGTATAGTAAACAACACTTTATTTTGTTTAAAATCTCGAACAACGGAAGGAAGTTTAAATGTAATTTTGTTAAACGTTCTGGCGTTTAAATTGCGATGTCCACCAGATGCATATTATACGTTTTGTTTTGCATTTGACACACGGGCTTCGCTTTTCATTCCCCTAGTTAAATGCTGGTTAGTTATAGTATGTACTACCACACAGTAAAACAACTCACGAGATGAACATATTGAACACACGCGGCTCCATGTGAACACAAAGAGTTTGATGCATCTGGTGGACATGAGGAATATTTACACGATTTTACAGACATCCGTTTCAGGCTGCATATATATACACCAGATAATTGCTGAATAAATCAGACTAGTAGCTCATACTAGTTTGTACAGTAGGCCCAGTTCTACAGGGCTGGCATACTAACTAGTTGGGCTGTAACTTAGGTCCAAACGGAGCGTTCTTCACGTCGGTTTCCAGTCCCATCTAATGCATTATCAGAAGCATACTCATCATCTCAAAAGTTCTATAGTAAAGACAACTGAACTCACCTCGAATGTTACTCTTCCGACGGGCTGGTTGTCAGCTGCAATGTCAAAGTAGACGACCGGGTTGGCGGCTGCAGGGCCAGCAGAACACATCCGAGCGGCGGTAAACGCCAACGAACGTCCCGAAAGGAGCTTGACCCTACTCGGTAAAGCGGCAAGTAGCATTTTTAAGCCTGGGTGTGAACATAAAATGGACTTGAGATGGTGCGAAGTACCACGTTAAGTGGTTACATATGCCGCTGTGACGGCACGGAGGAAGTTCTTCACCAAGATCTCGGAAGAATATCTACGGTTTGTAAAACATCGCGAGAGTTCCGGGAACGCGTTAGAAACAGAATGGGAAGCTCAGGCCTGGGTTTGAGAAGTGAAACATTATTCCTTAGTTGTTCATTTTCTCGAAACCTAAAGGCACAACCTCGATTCGAGCCAATGTCTTAAATAGTTGAACATGTTATTACTCCAACCTCGTGAAAGTGACAAACTGACACGTTTTTAATTTTCGTCAAAACAACTTTATATTGATGGAGTGCCTTTTGATTTGACTGCCTGCACATGCGCAGTTCGGCTCGAGACACCAATGGAACTAGATGCACAAGCGTTTCGCTCCATTCGCAATTACATCTGATGTGTATGTGACAAATAACATTTGATAATGCGGATATTCAACTTTTGTTGCACACATCCAGATGACGCTGTGTACTATTGTTGTGACCTAGGCGTTAGACCTTATAACGTGTTTCCATGCATAGATAGATACAGTAAAGAGGTCAATGTGGTTTGGATATACACTGAACAGAAATATAATTGCAACATGTAAAGTGCTGTTTTCATGAGCTGAAATAAAATATCCCAGAAATGTCTGGAATACACTGCCATCAGACACACATAACTGCACCACATATCACACTTTCACAAAATGCTTGAAGACATGAACATGGTCCCTAGCTGTGTGTTGCCGCTTTCCATGTTGTCTGTAGCTTGTGAGGTGTGGAAACACTTTGTTGCTTTTATGAATTTTGTCTTGCTGCTTTTTGTCCTATGTTGCTCTGTCTGTGGTGCTATTGTCTATATTCGATTCCCGGGACCACCCATACGTAGAATGTATGCACACATGACTGTAAGTCGCTTTGGATAAAAGCGTCAGCTAAATGGCATATATTATTATTATTATTATTGTAATTGTTTTTAATAACCTGCCCAGGGACTGCGGTTGAAAATTAGCCGGCTGGCTAAAACCGGCACTTTTACTGAAACGTTGATTAATGTGCACTGTCCCTGTAAAAATAAAATAAACTAAATTAAACTAAATGTTACATATGCACAAAATATTTATTTCTGTCGTGCTCGTGTTTTGGAAGACGCATGGCTCTCGACCTTCCCCTCCTGAATCCGTCCAGGAGTTGCAGTGATGGGACAAAACTGTAACTAACATTTGGATATCACAAAATAGGGGAGAAAAAGGGGTAAAAAAGTACCACAAGATAAATAAGATAATCCATCTACCTGACAGGTGTGGCCTATCAAGAAGCGGGGCGGCAGCGTAACCTAGTGGTTAGAGCGTTGGAAAGGTTGCAAGTTCAAATCCCCGAGCTGACAAGGTACAAATCTGTCGTTCTGCCCCTGAACAGGCAGTTAACCCACTGTTCCTAGGCCGTCATTGAAAATAAGAATTTGTTCTTAACTGACTTGCCTAGTTAAATAAAGGTAAAAAAATTTAACAGCATGATACACCGGTGCTGGCGATATACAGTACCAGTAAAAAGTTTGGACACACCTACTCATTCAAGGGTTTTTCTTTATTTGTACTATTTTCTACATTGTAGAATAATAGTGAAGACATTGAAACTATGAAATAACACATTATGGAAGCATGTAGTAAAAAAAAGTGAAAAAAGTGTTAAACAAATCAAAATATATTTTTGATTCTTCAAAGAAGCCACCCTTTGCCTTGATGACAGCTTTGCACACTTTTGGCATTCTCTCAACCGGCTACACCTGGAATGCTTTTCCAACAGTATTTAAGGACTTCCCACATATGCTGAGCACTTGTTGGCTGTTTTTCCTTCTCTCTGTGGTCCAACTCATCCCAAACCATCTTAATTGGGTTGAGGTCAGGTGATTGTGGAGGCCAGGTTAAGTGTGCCTTGAATTCTAATTAAATCACACACCAGCAAAGCTCCCCCACACCACACCACCTCCTCCATGCTTCACGGGGGGAACCACACATGCAGAGATCATCCGTTCATCTACTCTGTGTCTCTCAAAGACACGGCGGTTGCAACAGAACATCTCACATTTGGACTCATCAGATCAAAGGACAGATTTCCATCGATCTAATGTCCATCGCTTGTATTTCTTGGCCCAAGCAAGACTCTTCTTCTTATTGGTGTCCTTTAGTAGTGGTTTCTTTGCAGCAATTCAACCATGAAGGCCTGATTCACACAGTCTCTTCTGAACAGTTGATGCTGAGACGTGTCTGTTAATTGAACTCTGTGAAGCATTTATTTGGGCTGCAATTTCTGAGGCTGGTAACTCTAATGGACGTATCCTCTGCAGCAGAGGTAACTCTGTATCTTCCATTCCTGCGCCGGTCCTCATGAGAGCCAGTTTCATCACAGCGTTTGATGGTTTTTGCGACCGCACTTGAAGAAACATTCAAAGTACTTGACATTTTCCAGATTGACTGACTTTCATGTCTTAAATTAATGATGGACTGTCGTTTCTCTTTGCTTATTTGAGCTGTTCTTGCCATAATATGGACTTATCGCTATTTGGTCAAATACCATGCTCTGTATACCCCCCCCCCCCTTGTCACAACACAACTGATTGGCTCAAACGCATTAAGAAGGAAAGACATTCCACAAATGAACTTTTAAGAAAGCACACCTGTTAATTGAAATGCCTTCCATGTGACTACCTCACAAAGCTGGTTGAGAGAATGCCACAGGTGTGAAAACTTGAGAGAATACCAAGAGTGTGCAAAGCTGTCATCAAGACAAAGGGTGGCTACTTTGAAGAATCTCAAATATTTAACTCTTTTTTTGGTTACTACATGATTCCATATGTGTTATTTCATAGTTTTGATGTCTTCACTATTATTCTACAATGTAGAAAGTAGTAAAAATAAAGAAAAACCCTGGAATGAGTAGGCGTGTCCAAACTTTTGACTGGTACTGGATATTACAGAGAAGAGGAACGAAAATACCAGGAAGTGATTTTTTTCCAGCGAACTGTTTGACTAAGACATGTTAATTTCCCATAGTCAGCCATGTCTTCATCCAATAGAAGGGGTTTGTTCTAGAATATTATTCTGAATAAAACAATGCACATTCCCAGGGAAAATGGATAGATTTCTGTTATTAACAGGTCTCTCTATTCATTTCCATATATATTTCCATATCCTAGGACCAACAGATAATCATTATATCGTAGCCTCCCCTGCAGATCTTAAGACTAAATACGTGGTTCGCCCCTCCTCTCTGTGTTTTTTTTCTTCCCCCCATTTGAAAATGGAATCTTCCACCGAAAATGGTATCTTCCATCAAAAATGGTATCTTCCACCGAAAATGGTATCTTCCACCGAAAATGGTATCTTCCACCGAAAATGGTATTATCCACAGAAAATGGTATCTTCCACCGAAAATGGTATTATCCACAGAAAATGGTATCTTCCACCGAAAATGGTATTATCCACAGAAAATGGTATCTTCCACAGAAAATGGTATCTTCCACAGTGGTTGTTACAGATTTGGGGTGCCTACTAAATCTAACCTGTTCATGTGTAATGAAAAAATGTCAAATGATAGCTTTGTACCGCTTAGCTCTAGTCCAGGGTGTTACGTACGTGTAAGGCACTGGATCAGAGCTAATGATCTCCATGGGATTTGATATAGCTGAGGTTTCAAATTCAGATATTAAATAAACGAAATAGGGATGTGGCAGTGCGTTGTCAAAAGATTAAGCAATTGATTTCATGATTTAAGTGACAGGGCTACATTGATATCAGTTATTCTATCAACATCCAATAATATATGTCTCTCTTGTACTGTAACAGAACCGATTTCTAAAGCATAATGAAGTTTAAAATGTTATGTTTACAATAGCCAGAATGTTTTAATCGGTACATTGATACAGTTAAATATAATGATGTGCTGCCAGCACAACAACCTCCCACTCAACGATGATGTGTCATACATTTTATAAGAAAAGAAAAACCAATCCAAAATCATTTACCCCCAAAAAATAAAGAAACAAAATTATTTAAAATGGGAAACTAAATGTAAATGATCTTTAACAGAAAGCCACACTTTCTATAAAAAAATAAAAACAATATCATACATTTCTTTAACATAAGGCTGTAATATATCCTTAAAATACCACTTGTATATTGACAATAATTATGATATGCACGTAGTTCTAGAATAACATTGAAAGAGAACGGATAGCTACAGCTTTTTAAATCATCGTAGTCCGTTCTCAAATTGACGACATCTATGTGAATTTTACTCTACAACCTTTTGAGCACCATTTTTTTTTTTAATATTGTTTTACCAGACTTGAAATGTCATTATAATTTCATGTTTATCTAGAAATGGCAGTGACTATCTTGACCGATACCAGGGACGAAGACCTTGGGAGCCAGAGAGAACTTACATCCCAGATGTCACCCGACTTAGTGCCTGACTTCTGTCCAGAGACCTAAACATTCTGGTCAGAAGCTAGCGACTGGAACGAGCTGCAAAACACTCTCAAACTGGACCGTTTTATCTCCATCTCTTCATTCAAAGACTCAATCATGGACACTCTTACTGACAGTTGTGGCTGCTTTGCGTGATGTATTTTTGTCTCTACCTTCTTGCCCTTTGTGCTGTTGTCTGGGCCCAATAATGTTTGTACCATGTTTTGTCCTGTTACCATGTTGTGTTGCTACCATGTTGTTGTCATGTTGTGTTGCCATGTTGTGTTGCTACCATGTTGTTGTCATATTGTGCTGCTGCCATGTTGTGTTGCTACCATGTTGTTGTCATGTTGTGTTGCCATGTTGTGTTGCTACCATGTTGTTGTCATATTGTGTTGCTATGTTGTGCTGTGTTGTTGTCATGTTGTTCTCTATGTTGTGTCATGTTGTGTCTACCATGTTGTTGTCATGTTGTGTTTTGTTGGTCAGAATCCTACCATGTTGTGTTGCCCCTACCATGTTGTGTTGCCTTGTTGCCTCATGTTGTGCTGTGTTGTTGTCTTAGTTCTCTATGTAGTGTTGTGGTGTCTCTCTTGTCGTCATGTGTGTTTTGTAGGTAGAATCCCCGTCCCCACAGGAGGCCTTTTGCCTTTCGGTAGGCCGTCCTTTTGCCTTTCAGTAGACCGTCCTTTTGCCTTTCGGTAGGGCGTCCTTTTGCCTTTCGGTAGGCCGTCCTTTTGCCTTTCGGTAGGCCGTCATTGTAAATAAGAATTTTTTCTTAACTGGACTCGCCTAGTTAAATATTTGATAAAACATTGTTTTAAAGTGCCGCACTACACAGGGAAAAGGGTTACATTTGGGACACACCCTATTATGACAGAAGGACAGTACCTGTTGTCGTGTCTTTGGCTATGCCGGATTAATTGATAAGACATGCTATTCTATAAAATAATTTCTCTGTAATCAATATCACCTGATTGAGCTAAATGTAATTAACTAGAGAGTCGTGCATCACAAAATAATATTTATAGCACTGTTATCTTCCGAATAAACTCTTAAAGACCTAGTAATATTTTACATCAATAGCAGTCAATATCAATTGTCATCTTACTTCAGTCTCATAATCTGAAAGTTGTAAATTCTTGGTTATCTGCAAGAACCCTGTCTGAACAAGTTGAATCAGCAATACAACATAGGGTTTAATTATTTATTTACTAAATACCTAACTAATCACACAGAATTCACATACACATAATCAATCATAACTTGATTACAAATTATGTCATAAAGGAAAACGTCCCTAGCGGGCGGAACAGATATGACAGCTGGTTACACAAAGGAAAAGGGGCTGGGTTGAGTGAAAGAGCGGGAAGACTGAGGGACAAAGGAAAAGGGGCTGGGTTGAGTGAAAGAGAGGGAAGACTGAGGGACAAAGGAAAAGGGGCTGGGTTGAGTGAAAGAGCGGGAAGACTGAGGGACAAAGGAAAAGAGGCTGGGTTGAGTGAAAGAGCGGGAGACTGAGGGACAAAGGAAAAGGGGCTGGGTTTGAGTGAAAGAGCGGGAAGACTGAGGAACAAAGGGAAAAAGCTGTGCTATCGTAAATACAGTATCTTATGCATTCTAAATTACCGCCCATTTGGAAAAGGAAAATGCAATAAATATTTACTCTGAGCTGCGCTTCAGTAGGTTGGTGGTAGATGGAAGACCGTGTTACCAAATGTGCCTAATCTGTTTATTAATGATAATGATATGATAATGATATATTTTCATGCTCAAAATTGTGCACTCTCCTCAAACAATAGCATGGTATTATTTCACTGCAATAGCTACTGTAAATTGGACAGTGCAGTTAGATGAACAAGAATTTAAGCTTTCTGCCAATATCAGATATGTCTATGGGAAATGTTCTTGTTACTTACAACCTCATGCTAATCGCATTAGCCTACGTTAGCACAACCTCATGTTAATCGTATTAGCCTACGTTAGCTCAACCTCATACTAATCGCATTAGCCTACGTTAGCTCAACCTCATGCTAATCGCATTAGCCTACGTTAGCTCAACCTCATGCTAATCACATTAGCCTACGTTAGCTCAACCTCATGCTAATCGCATTAGCCTACGTTAGCTCAACCTCATGCTAATCGCATTAGCCTACGTTAGCTCAACCTCATGCTAATCGCATTAGCCTACGTTAGCTCAACCTCATGCTAATCGCATTAGCCTACGTTAGCTCAACCTCATGCTGATCGCATTAGCCTACGTTAGCTCAACCTCATGTTAATCGCATTAGCCTACGCTAGCTCAACCTCATGCTAATCACATTAGCCTACGTTAGCTCAACCTCATGTTAATCGCATTAGCCTACGTTAGCTCAAACTCATGCTAATCGCATTAGCCTACGTTAGCTCAACCTCATGTTAATCGCATTAGCCTACGTTAGCTCAAACTCATGCTAATCGCATTAGCCTACGTTAGCTCAACCTCATGCTAATCGCATTAGCCTACGTTAGCTCAACCTCATGTTAATCGCATTAGCCTACGTTAGCTCAACCTCATGCTAATCGCATTAGCCTACGTTAGCTCAACCTCATGTTAATCGCATTAGCCTACGTTAGCTCAACCTCATGCTAATCGCATTAGCCTACGTTAGCTCAACCTCATGCTAATCTCATTAGCCTACGTTAGCTCAACCTCATGCTAATCGCATTAGCCTACGTTAGCTCAACCTCATGCTAATCGCATTAGCCTACGTTAGCTCAACCTCATGCTAATCGCATTAGCCTACGTTAGCTCAAACTCATGCTAATCGCATTAGCCTACGTTAGCTCAACCTCATGTTAATCGCATTAGCCTACGTTAGCTCAACCTCATGTTAATCGCATTAGCCTACGTTAGCTCAAACTCATGCTAATCGCATTAGCCTACGTTAGCTCAACCTCATGTTAATGGGCCTACGTTAGCTCAACCTCATGTTAATCGCATTAGCCTGTTAGCTCAACCTCATGCTAATCTGCTGGCTCAACCTCATGCGTTTAGCCTATTAGCTCAACCTCATGCTAATCGCATTAGCCTACGTTAGCTCAACCTCATGCTAATCGCATTAGCCTACGTTAGCTCAACCTCATGCTAATCGCATTAGCCTACGTTAGCTCAACCTCATGTTAATCGCATTAGCCTACGTTTGCTCAACCTCATGCTAATCGCATTAGCCTACGTTAGCTCAACCTCATGCTAATCGCATTAGCCTACGTTAGCTCAACCTCATGCTAATCGCTCTGTCTGTCTGATTTAACACACCCTGCTCTCTCTCTCTCTGTCTGTCTCTCTGTCTGTCTCTCTCTCTCTGTCTCTCTGTCTCTCTCTGTCTCTCTCTGCTGGGTGCGTTAGATGTAACAAACACTGCTATTGGTCTCTGTCTGCTGGGTGCGTTAGATGTAACACACCCTGCTATTGGTCTCTGTCTGCTGGGTGCGTTAGATGTAACACACCCTGCTATTGGTCTCTGTCTGCTGGGTGCGTTAGATGTAACACACCCTGCTATTGGTCTCTGTCTGCTGGGTGCGTTAGATATAACACACCCTGCTATTGGTCTCTGTCTGCGGGGTGCGTTAGATATAACACACCCTGCTATGGGTACCTGTCTGCTGGGTGCGTTAGATGTAACACACCCTGCTATGGGTACCTGTCTGCTGGGTGCGTTAGATGTAACACACCCTGCTATTGGTCCCTGTCTGCTGGGTGCGTTAGATATAACACACCCTGCTATTGGTCTCTGTCTGCTGGGTGCGTTAGATGTAACACACCCTGCTATGGGTACCTGTCTGCTGGATGCGTTAGATGTAACACACCCTGCTATTGGTCTCTGTCTGCTGGGTGCGTTAGATGTAACACACCCTGCTATGGGTACCTGTCTGCTGGGTGCGTTAGATGTAACACACCCTGCTATGGGTACCTGTGCCTTAGGGTTCTGTTGACTTTTCTTTTAGAGCAATTCAATTCAATGATTTATATTTTGTATTTAATAAAATCGCAAGGTGATGAATTGAAAATCTCTTTGAATATTTGACATGGTTTACCTGAGTAGCAATTCATTCAAATGTTGTTGTGTAAGGGAATCACCTGGATTCACCTGGTCAGTCTATGTCATGGAAAGAGCAGGTGTTTCGTATACTCAGTGTAGGTAATGGCGTGCCATTTGGAATGTAGCCTGTGTGTGTGGCCTCAGAATATACATGGATTTCCTCAGGGATTAATGCACAGGGTGGAAGTTACAGTCCCCATTGTTAAGGGATGCTTTTCTTGTTCATGTTGAGAGCTGAGTCTCCTAGCAACATGGGAAACATTGGACACTTAAGTCAGAGTCTGAGAGAGGCTATGTGGACCTTCTGAGGTAGGAGAAGTTTATATTTATATAGTTTAGTTTAGTTTAGTTTATATAGTTTATAAGTTTATATTTGATTTATATTTGATTTATTAAAGTTTTTAATAAAACATTTATTTTTTGTTATTTTTCATGTCTTGCTTAACAAAACTCTAGACCTAAAGATACCTTATAAAATCATGATATTTTATTTTTTAAAAACAAACATTTTGAGCACTAAATCTGCAACAACTTTGCCTGCACACGACTGTTACGAAGTTCACATGACTTCTCAAGTTTCCATGACAACATGTTA
>NC_068444.1:4066274-4068774 GCF_023373465.1 Oncorhynchus keta
CACATCTTCAAAATGGACCTGTTCCTTGGCCAATCAGGTTCACATCTTCAAAATGGACCTGTTCCTTGGCCAATCAGGTTCACATCTTCAAAATGGACCTGCTCCTTGGCCAATCAGTTTCACATATTCAAAATGGACCTGTTCCTTGGCCAATCAGGTTCACATCTTCAAAATGGACCTGTTCCTTGGCCAATCAGGTTCACATCTTCAAAATTCATTAAAATCTTTAGAAACTATAGCTATAAACATTCACATAAATTATCTCACCAACAGGAACTCCTGAATCTTTCAAGCTCGAGACACCAAACCAACTTCCACATCTTCAGGCTATCTTCAAATTCATCAAATGATTTATCAACTGTAACTACATAAATATGTGCACATTTGCATAAGGTAGAGGTACCAAACCAATTTTCACAAGTTCAGGCTATCCTAATGTGAAATCCTTAAAAATATTGATCAACTATAACTATATAAATGTGTTACATTTGCATAAAATACCTAGAACCGTTCAAGCTAGAGGCACCAAACCAACTGTCACATGTTCAGGCTATCCTAACTTCAAATTATTAAAAATGTTTACAAGCTATAAACAGTGGAAATTAGCATAAATTAGCCAACAAATGTATGGTTGCAATGCCAGAAATAAGAACACAGTAGGAGACATAGGGAGTTTTATTCCTCTGCTGGTAGCGTGACTACAGCTCAAGCTCATTACCATAACGCACAATGCGCAAAAATATTCCTAAAAATATTTAACCTCCACACATTAACAAGTAAAATAGCTCAAATGAAAGATAAACAAGTTGTTTATCTAGCCAGCAAGTCAGATTTCTAAAATGTTTTACGGCGAAAACATAGCACATATTTATGTCAAACCACCACCGCAGACATAGCTCATTAGCATAGCCAAGTAGGAAAAAATATGCAATCAACAAACGCAGGATTAAAAGAAAAATCATTTCACTAACCTTTTGAAATCTTCATCAGATGACAGTAATATAACATGTTACACAGTACATTCATTGTTTTTCAATAATATGCTATATATATCCATAAATCTCTGTTTACAATGATGCATCGTTCAAAAAATGCTACCCAAATGTCCTGAGAAATGACGATAGCCCCGGCAAGATAACGTCAGCTAACAAGGAATACACATCATAAACTTTGACTAAATATGCATGTTTTACATATGTATAGCAAGATACACTTCTTCTAAATGCAATTGCATTGTTACATTTAACTTTAACGTTACATTTTGCGTTCACTAGACTATAATATGGAGTCGGCGCTCCCACAGTAGCATAATGACTCCTCTATCTTGGAGTCGACAGAAACCCAAAATTAATACATTAAATATTCCCTTACCTTTGTTATTCTTCCATCAAACGACCTGTAAGGGATTATACTCACCAAATTAGCGTTCAGTTTTCAAGTCTGCGTCTTTCGGTTCTCAAAATAGCCTGATCTTGGTAAAAAATGTAGTCAAAATTGAAGTGCTTGCGCACCAAAACTTCGAAAGTATATATAATATGTCGAGTAAACTTGTCAAACTAACTTCATAATCAAGCTTTAACATGTTATAAAGGTGTACAGCAATTTTGAGAACAAACAGAAACACAAGCACTGTTCAATCGATCTTGGAAAAGAGAGAGGACTTGACCATTGCTCACAGGTTTTTTTGAGTGACTGAGAGCTTACCGGGTGCTCAAACTCTCGCGAGCGGGCGATTCTCACAATGAGAAGCCCCATTGAAAGCTGAGATCACGCTGAACACGTGGAGACTGTTCCTGGTGCTGTAACTGTTTGGGGAGGGTGTTTGCGATGAGGTCAAAGGTGACCCAACTTTTCAGATGAGAAGAGATATTTTGGGAAAATGCAGATTTTGAGAGTTCTGCTTTACATAGAGACATAATTTAAACGGTTTTAAAAGCTTTAGAGTGTTTTCTATTCGATAATATTTTTTGCATATATTAGCAACTTTTGACAAAAATGTATCATGTTTTATATGGGTACCCAAATCCTCCAGAAGGGGCAGTAAACCGTGGTATCCTGAACAGGTTAAATGCTACTGTTCTTTCACCATTTCACCTACAAACATTAAAACAATATTAAGATTTTTTAAAGTTACAAAACCACAAATACTTAAAAACAAGCTTTCTTCAGGAAATGTACTTTAAAAAAAAGTTTTTAATTAATTTGTAAATATTTCTAAAAACATAATTCTGCTTACTATGGGGGTATTGTGGGTAGGCCAGTGACACAATCTCAACGTCTTAAATGCTGTACGATAACAAAACAATTATTTCTGACGGCACAGGACATGATATCTATAAACAGACATATAAACAGGATTAAGTGAGATTTCTTTGCTCTTTCCTCTTTGCGTTAAAGCTCTGTTATCAGAAGCCTGGAAAGAGGAGTTGAAAGATCTGTCTGCAAAAGTCAGCGTTTCTACACCGGACAAAAAGGACATGAGAGATGTAAGTACATTTAA
>NC_068444.1:4083774-4173319 GCF_023373465.1 Oncorhynchus keta
GACTACTATGGGGGTTATAGAAGGTACAGGACTACTATGGGGTTATAGAAGGTACAGGACTACTATGGGGGTTATAGAAGGTACAGGACTACTATGGGGTTATAGAAGGTACAGGACTACTATGGGGTTATAGAAGGTACAGGACTACTATGGGGTTATAGAAGGTACAGGACTACTATGGGGTTATAGAAGGTACAGGACTACTATGGGGTTATAGAAGGTACAGGACTACTATGGGGGTTATAGAAGGTACAGGACTACTATGGGGTTATAGAAGGTACAGGACTACTATGGGGGTTATAGAAGGTACAGGACTACTATGGGGGTTATAGAAGGTACAGGACTACTATGGGGGTTATAGAAGGTACAGGACTACTATGGGGGTTATAGAAGGTACAGGACTACTATGGGGGTTAGAGAAGGTACAGGACTACTATGGGGGTTATAGAAGGTACAGGACTACTATGGGGGTTAGAGAAGGTACAGGACTACTATGGGGTTATAGAAGGTACAGGACTACTATGGGGGTTATAGAAGGTACAGGACTACTATGGGGGTTATAGAAGGTACAGGACTACTAGGGGGGGTTATAGAAGGTACAGGACTACTATGGGGTTATAGAAGGTACAGGACTACTATGGGGTTATAGAAGGTACAGGACTACTATGGGGGTTATAGAAGGTACAGGACTACTATGGGGTTATAGAAGGTACAGGACTACTATGGGGGTTATAGAAGGTACAGGACTACTATGGGGTTATACTACTATGGGGGTTATAGAAGGTACAGGACTACTATGGGGTTATAGAAGGTACAGGACTACTATGGGGGTTATAGAAGGTACAGGACTACTATGGGGGTTATAGAAGGTACAGGACTACTATGGGGGTTATAGAAGGTTTTGTTTGGACTACTATGGGGGTTATAGAAGGTACAGGACTACTATGGGGGTTATAGAAGGTACAGGACTACTATGGGGTTATAAGGTACAGGACTACTATGGGGTTATAGAAGGTACAGGACTACTGTGGGGGTTATAGAAGGTACAGGACTACTGTGGGGGTTATAGAAGGTACAGGACTACTGTGGGGGTTATAGAAGGTACAGGACTACTATGGGGGTTATAGAAGGTACAGGACTACTATGGGGTTAGAGAAGGTACAGGACTACTATGGGGTTATAGAAGGTACAGGACTACTGATGGGGTTATAGAAGGTACAGGACTACTGTGGGGGTTATAGAAGGTACAGGACTACTGTGGGGGTTATAGAAGGTACAGGACTACTATGGGGTTATAGAAGGTACAGGACTACTATGGGGTTATAGAAGGTGCAGGACTACTATGGGGGTTATAGAAGGTACAGGACTACTATGGGGTTATAGAAGGTACAGGACTACTATGGGGGTTATAGAAGGTACAGGACTACTATGGGGTTATAGAAGGTACAGGACTACTATGGGGGTTATAGAAGGTACAGGACTACTATGGGGTTATAGAAGGTACAGGACTACTATGGGGTTATAGAAGGTACAGGACTACTATGGGGTTATAGAAGGTACAGGACTACTATGGGGGTTATAGAAGGTACAGGACTACTATGGGGTTATAGAAGGTACAGGACTACTATGGGGGTTATAGAAGGTACAGGACTACTATGGGGTTATAGAAGGTACAGGACTACTATGGGGGTTATAGAAGGTACAGGACTACTATGGGGGTTATAGAAGGTACAGGACTACTATGGGGGTTATAGAAGGTACAGGACTACTATGGGGTTATAGAAGGTACAGGACTACTATGGGGGTTATAGAAGGTACAGGACTACTATGGGGGTTAGAGAAGGTACAGGACTACTATGGGGTTATAGAAGGTACAGGACTACTATGGGGTTATAGAAGATACAGGACTACTATGGGGGTTATGGAAGGTACAGGACTACTATGGGGTTATAGAAGGTACAGGACTACTATGGGGGTTATAGAAGGTACAGGACTACTATGGGGGTTAGAGAAGGTACAGGACTAATATGGGGGTTAGAGAAGGTACAGGACTACTATGGGGTTATAGAAGGTACAGGACTACTATGGGGGTTAGAGAAGGTACAGGACTACTATGGGGGTTATAGAAGGTACAGGACTACTATGGGGGTTAGAGAAGGTACAGGACTACTATGGGGGTTATAGAAGGTACAGGACTACTATGGGGTTATAGAAGGTACAGGACTACTGTGGGGGTTATAGAAGGTACAGGACTACTATGGGGTTATAGAAGGTACAGGACTACTATGGGGGTTATAGAAGGTACAGGACTACTATGGGGGGTTATAGAAGGTACAGGACTACTATGGGGGTTATAGAAGGTACAGGACTACTATGGGGGTTATAGAAGGTACAGGACTACTATGGGGGTTATAGAAGGTACAGGACTACTATGGGGGTTATAGAAGGTACAGGACTACTATGGGGGTTATAGAAGGTACAGGACTACTATGGGGTTATAGAAGGTACAGGACTACTATGGGGGTTATAGAAGGTACAGGACTACTATGGGGGTTAGAGAAGGTACAGGACTACTATGGGGTTATAGAAGGTACAGGACTACTATGGGGTTATAGAAGGTACAGGACTACTATGGGGTTAAGAAGGTACAGGACTACTATGGGGGTTATAGAAGGTACAGGACTACTATGGGGGTTATAGAAGGTACAGGACTACTATGGGGGTTATAGAAGGTACAGGACTACTGTGGGGGTTATAGAAGGTACAGGACTACTATGGGGTTATAGAAGGTACAGGACTACTATGGGGTTATAGAAGGTACAGGACTACTATGGGGGTTAGAGAAGGTACAGGACTACTATGGGGTTATAGAAGGTACAGGACTACTATGGGGGTTATAGAAGGTACAGGACTACTATGGGGGTTATAGAAGGTACAGGACTACTATGGGGGTTATAGAAGGTACAGGACTACTATGGGGGTTATAGAAGGTACAGGACTACTATGGGGTTATAGAAGGTACAGGACTACTGTGGGGGTTATAGAAGGTACAGGACTACTGTGGGGGTTATAGAAGGTACAGGACTACTATGGGGGTTATAGAAGGTACAGGACTACTATGGGGGTTATAGAAGGTACTATGGGTTATAGAAGGTACAGGACTACTATGGGGTTATAGAAGGTACAGGACTACTATGGGGTTATAGAAGGTACAGGACTACTATGGGGGTTATAGAAGGTACAGGACTACTATGGGGGACTAATATTATAGAAGGTACAGGACTACTATGGGGGTTATAGAAGGTACAGGACTACTATGGGGGTTATAGAAGGTACAGGACTACTATGGGGGTTATAGAAGGTACAGGACTACTATGGGGGTTATAGAAGGTACAGGACTACTATGGGGGTTATAGAAGGTACAGGACTACTATGGGGGTTATAGAAGGTACAGGACTACTATGTACAGGACTACTATGGGGGTTATAGAAGGTACAGGACTACTATGGGGGTTATAGAAGGTACAGGACTACTATGGGGGTTATAGAAGGTACAGGACTACTATGGGGGTTATAGAAGGTCAGGACTACTATGGGGGTTATAGAAGGTACAGGACTACTATGGGGGTTATAGAAGGTACAGGACTACTATGGGGGTTAGAGAAGGTACAGGACTACTATGGGGTTATAGAATGGTACAGGACTACTATGGGGTTATAGAAGGTACAGGACTACTATGGGGGTTATAGAAGGTACAGGACTACTATGGGGTTACTATGGGGTTAGAGAAGGTACAGGACTACTATGGGGTTATAGAAGGTACAGGACTACTATGGGGTTATAGAAGGTACAGGACTACTATGGGGTTATAGAAGGTACAGGACTACTATGGGGGTTATAGAAGGTACAGGACTACTATGGGGGTTAGAGAAGGTACAGGACTACTATGGGGGTTATAGAAGGTACAGGACTACTCATGGTTAGATCATGGTTGGTCATGGTTAGATCATGGTTGGTCATGGTTAGATCATGGTTAGATCATGGTTGGTCATGGTTAGATCATGGTTGGTCATGGTTAGATCATGGTTGGTCATGGTTAGATCATGGTTGGTCATGGTTAGATCATGGTTAGATCATGGTTGGTCATGGTAAGATCATGGTTGGATCATGGTTAGATCATGGTTGGTCATGGTTAGATCATGGTTAGATCAGGCATGGTAAGATCATGGTTGGTCATGGTTAGATCATGGTTGGTCATGGTTAGATCATGGTTGGTCATGGTTAGATCATGGTTGGTCATGGTTAGATCATGGTTGGTCATGGTTAGATCATGGTTTGTCATGGTTAGATCATGGTTGGTCATGGTTAGATCATGGTTGGTCATGGTTAGATCATGGTTGGTCATGGTTGGTCATGGTTAGATCATGGTTGGTCATGGTTAGATCATGGTTGGTCATGGTTAGATCATGGTTGGTCATGGTTGGTCATGGTAAGAGCATGGTTTGTCATGGTTAGATCATGGTTGGTCATGGTTAGATCATGGTTGGTCATGGTAAGATCATGGTTTGTCATGGTTAGATCATGGTTAGATCATGGTAAGATCATGGTAAGATCATGGTTGGTCATGGTTAGATCATGGTTAGATCAGGCCTGGTTAGATCATAGTTGGTCATGGTTAGATCATGGTTGGTCATGGTTAGATCAGGCATGGTTAGATCATAGTTGGTCATGGTTAGATCATGGTTGGTCATGGTTAGATCAGGCATGGTTAGATCATAGTTGGTCATGGTTAGATCATGGTTGGTCATGGTTAGATCAGGCATGGTTAGATCATGGTTAGGCATGGTTAGATCATGGTTAGGCATGGTTAGATCATAGTTGGTCATGGTTAGGTAACATATTATTATATATTATTATATTATTATTATTATATTTGACTAGCTCTTGTCCTCTAAGCTTCTGTTCTTTCTTCCAGAGATGATTGGAGATGCAGAGGTACTTGAGGTCCACGCAGAAAGCCCGAAACCGCCCGAAACTAAGCAACACATTTCCCAGGATGATCAGAACGACCAGTGTGATCAGAATGATTAGACTTCCTTAGTGTAATGCTTCTGTTCTCATCATTCAATGTAGTTCGTAGGAAGCCTGTTTCTGTATCCAGAAACATTCTCTGACTCGTTATTCTGTATGATGTAACACTGTTGTCATGGTTCGATTCTCAAACAATTCTGAGCCAATTAAATCAGATTATTGTCCCACTTTTTTCCCGATTTTATTAGCTTGGCATATTTTCTGTAAGGTGATGTATGACCACAATGTGTTTAGATGCCTGAGACAGTGAGACATGCAATGCCAGGCTAGGTTAAGAGCTATCTGGATAATGACTCACAATTATCTTTTGATTATATCTCTAATTTAGATAGCAATAAAAAAAAGTCATTATTGAATGTGGTCCTTCTGTGGCTCAGTTGGTAGAGCATGGCGCTTGTAACGCCAGGGTAGTGGGTTCGATTCCCGCGACCATCCATACGTAGAATGTATGCACACATGACTGTAAGTCGCTTTGGATAAAAGCGTCAGCTAAATGGCATATATTATTATATATTATTATAATATAATAGAGACAGTAGATCTAGCTGGTCTGTCATCATATAATAGAGACAGTAGATGTAGCTGGTCTGTCATAATATAATAGAGACATAAGATCTACCTGGTCTGTCATAATACAATAGAGACAGTAGATCTAGATGGTCTGTCATAATATAATAGAGACAGTAGATCTAGCTAGTCTGTCATAATATAATAGAGACAGTAGATCTTGCTGGTCTGTCATAATATAATAGAGACAGTAGAGCTAGCTAGTCTGTCATATTATAATAGAGACAGTAGATCTTGCTGGTCTGTCATAATATAATAGAGACAGTAGATCTAGCTGGTCTGTCATAATATAATAGAGACAGTAGATCTAGATGGTCTGTCATAATATAATAGAGACATAGAGACTGTAAATCTAGATGGTCTGTCATGTCATATAAATAGAGACAGTAGATCTAGCTGGTCTGACATAATATAATAGAGACAGCTACCTGGTCTGTCATAATATAATAGAGACAGTAGATCTAGCTGGTCTGTCATAATATAATAGAGGCAGTAGATGTAGCTGGTCTGTCATAATATAATAGAGACATAAGATCTACCTGGTCTGTCATAATATAATAGAGACAGTAGATCTAGCTGGTCTGTCATAATATAATAGAGACAGAAGATCTACCTGGTCTGTCATAATATAATAGATATAGAGACAGTAGATCTAGCTGGTCTGTAATAATATAATAGAGACAGTAGATCTAGCTGGTCTGTCATAATATAATAGAGACAGTAGATCTTTCTGGTCTGTCATATTATAATAGAGACAGTAGATCTAGCTGGTCTGTCATAATATAATAGAGACAGAAGATCTACCTGGTCTGTCATAATATAATAGAGAAATAGAGACAGTAGATGTAGCTGGTCTGTCAAAAATAACAGAGACAATAGATCTAGCTGGTCTGTCATAATATAATAGAGACAGTAGATCTAGCTGGTCTGTCATAATATAATAGAGACAGTAGATCTAGCTGGTCTGTCATAATATAATAGAGACAGTAGATCTACCTGGTCTGTCATAATATAATAATAGATCTTTCTGGTCTGTCATATTAGAGACAGTAGATCTAACTGGTCTGTCATAATATAATAGAGACTGTAGATCTACCTGGTCTGTAATAGTATAATAGAGACAGCAGATATAGCTGGTCTAACATAATATAATAGAGACCGTAGATATAGCTGGTCTGTCATAATATAATAGAAGCAGTAGATGTAGCTGGTCTGTCATAATATAATAGAGACAGTAGATGTAGCTGGTCTGTCATAATATAATAGAGACATAAGATCTACCTGGTCTGTCATAATATAATAGAGACATAGAGACAGTAGATCTAGATGGTCTGTCATAATATAATAGAGACAGTAGATCTAGCTAGTCTGTCATATTATAATAGAGACAGTAGATCTTGCTGGTCTGTCATAATATAATAGAGACTGTAGATCTACCTGGTCTGTAATAGTATAATAGAGACAGTAGATCTAGCTGGTCTGTCATAATATAATAGAAGCAGTAGATGTAGCTGGTCTGTCATAATATAATAGAGACACAAGATCTACCTGGTCTGTCATAATATAGTAGAGACATAGAGACAGTAGATCTAGATGGTCTGTCATAATATAATAGAGACAGTAGATCGAGCTAGTCTGTAATAGTATAATAGAGACAGCAGATATAGCTGGTCTAACATAATATAATAGAGACCGTAGATATAGCTGGTCTGTCATAATATAATAGAAGCAGTAGATGTAGCTGGTCTGTCATAATATAATAGAGACAGTAGATCTAGCTGGTCTGTCATAATATAATAGTGACAGTAGATCTAGCTGGTCTGTCATAATATAATAGAGACAGTAGAGACTGTCATGATATAATAGAGACAGTAGATCTAGCTGGTCTGTCATAATATAATAGAGGCAGTAGATGTAGCTGGTCTCTCATAATATAATAGAGACAGTAGATCTAGCTGGTCTGTCATAATATAATAGAGACAGTAGATCTAGCTGGTCTGTCATAATATAATAGAGACACAAGATCTACCTGGTCTGTCATAATATAGTAGAGACATAGAGACAGTAGATCTAGATGGTCTGTCATAATATAATAGAGACAGTAGATCGAGCTAGTCTGTCATGTTAAAATAGAGACAGTAGATCTTGCTGGTCTGTCATAATATAATAGAGACAGTAGATCTAGCTGGTCTGTCATAATATAATAGAGACAGTAGATCTAGCTGGTCTGTCATAATATAATCGAGACATAGAGACAGTAGATCTAGCTGGTCTGTCATAATATAATAGAGACAGTAGATCTAGCTGGTCTGACATAATATAATAGAGACAGCAGATCTACCTGGTCTGTCATAATATAATAGAGACAGTAGATCTAGCTGGTCTGTCATAATATAATAGAGGCAGTAGATCTAGCTGGTCTGTCATAATATAATAGAGACATAAGATCTACCTGGTCTGTCATATATATAGAGATATAGAGACAGTAGATCTAGCTGGTCTGTCATAATATAATAGAGACAGTAGATCTAGCTGGTCTGTCATAATATAATAGAGACAGTAGATCTTTCTGGTCTGTCATATTATAATAGAGACAGTAGATCTAGCTGGTCTGTCATAATATAATAGAGACAGTAGATCTAGCTGGTCTGTCATAATATAATAGAGACAGTAGATCTAGCTGGTCTGTCATAATATAATAGAGACAGTAGATCTAGCTGGTCTGTCATAATATAATAGAGACAGTAGATCTAGCTGGTCTGTCATAATATAATAGAGACAGTAGATCTAGCTGGTCTGTCATAATATAATAGAGACAGTAGATCTAGCTGGTCTGTCATAATATAATAGAGACAGAAGATCTACCTGGTCTGTCATAATATAATAGAGATATAGAGACAGTAGATCTAACTGGTCTGTCATAATATAATAGAGACTGTAGATCTACCTGGTCTGTAATAGTATAATAGAGACAGCAGATATAGCTGGTCTAACATAATATAATAGAGACCGTAGATATAGCTGGTCTGTCATAATATAATAGAGACAGTAGATCTAGCTGGTCTGTCATAATATAATAGAAGCAGTAGATGTAGCTGGTCTGTCATAATATAATAGAGACAGTAGATCTAGCTGGTCTGTCATCATATAATAGAGACAGTAGATGTAGCTGGTCTGTCATAATATAATAGAGACATAAGATCTACCTGGTCTGTCATAATATAATAGAGACATAGAGACAGTAGATCTAGATGGTCTGTCATAATATAATAGAGACAGTAGATCTAGCTGGTCTGTCATAATATAATAGAGACAGTAGATCTAGCTGGTCTGTCACAATATAATAGAGACAGTAGATCTAGCTGGTCTGTTATAATATAATAGAGACAGTAGATCTATCTGGTCTGACATAATATAATAGAGACCGTAGATATAGCTGGTCTGTCATAATATAATTAGAAGCAGTAGATGTAGCTGGTCTGTCATAATATAATAGAGACAGTAGATCTAGCTGGTCTGTCATAATATAATAGAGACAGTAGATCTAGCTGGTCTGTCATCATATAATAGAGACAGTAGATGTAGCTGGTCTGTCATAATATAATAGAGACATAAGATCTACCTGGTCTGTCATAATATAATAGAGACATAGAGACAGTAGATCTAGATGGTCTGTCATAATATAATAGAGACAGTAGATCTAGCTAGTCTGTCATATTATAATAGAGACAGTAGATCTAGATGGTCTGTCATAATATAATAGAGACAGTAGATCTAGCTAGTCTGTCATATTATAATAGAGACAGTAGATCTTGCTGGTCTGTCATAATATAATAGACAGCAGATATAGTAGATAGTATAATAGAGACAGAAGATCTACCTGGTCTGTCATAATATAATAGAGACAGAAGATCTACCTGGTCTGTCATAATATAATAGAGATATATAATAGAGACAGTAGATCTAGCTGGTCTGTCATAATATAATAGAGACAGTAGATCTAGCTGGTCTGTCATAATATAATAGCTGGATAGTAGATCTATCTGGTCTGACATAATGTAATAGAGACAGTAGATCTAGCTGGTCTGTCATAATATAATAGAGACAGCAGATATAGCTGGTCTGTCATAATATAATAGAGACAGTAGATCTAGCTGGTCTGTCATAATATAATAGAGACAGTAGATCTAGCTGGTCTGTCATAATATAATAGAGACTGTAGATCTACCTGGTCTGTAATAGTATAATAGGTATAGCTGGTCTAACATAATATAATAGAGACCGTAGATATAGCTGGTCTGTCATAATATAATAGAAGCAGTAGATCTAGCTAGTCTGTCATATTAAAATAGAGACAGTAGATCTTGCTGGTCTGTCATAATATAATAGAGACAGTAGATCTAGCTGGTCTGTCATAATATAATAGAGACAGTAGATCTAGCTGGTCTGTCATAATATAATCGAGACATAGAGACAGTAAATCTAGATGGTCTGTCATAATATAATAGAGACAGTAGATCTAGCTGGTCTGACATAATATAATAGAGACAGCAGATCTACCTGGTCTGTCATAATATAATAGAGACAGTAGATCTAGCTGGTCTGTCATAATATAATAGAGGCAGTAGATGTAGCTGGTCTGTCATAATATAATAGAGACATAAGATCTACCTGGTCTGTCATAATATAATAGAGACAGTAGATCTAGCTGGTCTGTCATAATATAATAGAGACAGAAGATCTACCTGGTCTGTCATAATATAATAGAGACATAGAGACAGTAAATCTAGATGGTCTGTCATAATATAATAGAGACAGTAGATCTAGCTGGTCTGTCATAATATAATAGAGACAGTAGATCTTTCTGGTCTGTCATATTAGAATAGAGACAGTAGATCTAGCTGGTCTGTCATAATATAATAGAGACAGAAGATCTACCTGGTCTGTCATAATATAATAGAGAAATAGAGACAGTAGATGTAGCTGGTCTGTCACAAAATAACAGAGACAATAGATCTAGCTGGTCTGTCATAATATAATAGAGACAGTAGATCTAGCTGGTCTGTCATAATATAATAGAGACAGTAGATCTAGCTGGTCTGTCATAATATAATAGAGACAGTAGATCTAGCTGGTCTGTCATAATATAATAGTGACAGTAGATGTAGCTGGTCTGTCATAATATAGTAGAGACATAGAGACAGTAGATCTAGATGGTCTGTCATATTATAATAGAGACAGTAGATCTTGCTGGTCTGTCATAATATAATAGAGACTGTAGATCTACCTGGTCTGTAATAGTATAATAGAGACAGCAGATATAGCTGGTCTAACATAATATAATAGAGACCGTAGATATAGCTGGTCTGTCATAATATAATAGAAGCAGTAGATGTAGCTGGTCTGTCATAATATAATAGAGACAGTAGATCTAGCTGGTCTGTCATCATATAATAGAGACAGTAGATGTAGCTGGTCTGTCATAATATAATAGAGACATAAGATCTACCTGGTCTGTCATAATATAATAGAGACATAGAGACAGTAGATCTAGATGGTCTGTCATAATATAATAGAGACAGTAGATCTAGCTAGTCTGTCATATTATAATAGAGACAGTAGATCTTGCTGGTCTGTCATAATATAATAGAGACTGTAGATCTACCTGGTCTGTAATAGTATAATAGAGACAGCAGATATAGCTGGTCTAACATAATATAATAGAGACCGTAGATATAGCTGGTCTGTCATAATATAATAGAAGCAGTAGATGTAGCTGGTCTGTCATAATATAATAGAGACAGTAGATCTAGCTGGTCTGTCATAATATAATAGAGACAGTAGATCTAGCTGGTCTGTCATCATATAATAGAGACAGTAGATGTAGCTGGTCTGTCATAATATAATAGAGACATAAGATCTACCTGGTCTGTCATAATATAATAGAGACATAGAGACAGTAGATCTAGATGGTCTGTCATAATATAATAGAGACAGTAGATCTAGCTAGTCTGTCATATTATAATAGAGACAGTAGATCTTGCTGGTCTGTCATAATATAATAGAGAGAGTAGATCTAGCTGGTCTGTCATAATATAATAGAGACAGTAGATCTAGCTGGTCTGTCATAATATAATAGAGACAGTAGATCTTGCTGGTCTGCCATAATATAATAGAGACAGAAGATCTACCTGGTCTGTCATAATATAATAGAGACAGAAGATCTACCTGGTCTGTCATAATATAATAGAGATATAGAGACAGTAGATCTAACTGGTCTGTCACAATATAATAGAGACAGTAGATCTAGCTGGTCTGTCATAATATAATAGGGATAGTAGATCTATCTGGTCTGACATAATGTAATAGAGACAGTAGATCTAGCTGGCCTGTCAAAATATAATAGAGACAGCAGATATAGCTGGTCTGTCATAATATAATAGAGACAGTAGATCTTGCTGGTCTGTTATAATATAAAAGAGACAGTAGATCTAGCTGGTCTGTCATAATATAATAGAGACTGTAGATCTACCTGGTCTGTAATAGTATAATAGAGACAGCAGATATAGCTGGTCTAACATAATATAATAGAGACCGTAGATATAGCTGGTCTGTCATAATATAATAGAAGCAGTAGATCTAGCTAGTCTGTCATATTAAAATAGAGACAGTAGATCTTGCTGGTCTGTCATAATATAATAGAGACAGTAGATCTAGCTGGTCTGTCATAATATAATAGAGACAGTAGATCTAGCTGGTCTGTCATAATATAATCGAGACATAGAGACAGTAAATCTAGATGGTCTGTCATAATATAATAGAGACAGTAGATCTAGCTGGTCTGACATAATATAATAGAGACAGCAGATCTACCTGGTCTGTCATAATATAATAGAGACAGTAGATCTAGCTGGTCTGTCATAATATAATAGAGGCAGTAGATGTAGCTGGTCTGTCATAATATAATAGAGACATAAGATCTACCTGGTCTGTCATAATATAATAGAGACAGTAGATCTACCTGGTCTGTCATAATATAATAGAGATATAGAGACAGTAGATCTAGCTGGTCTGTAATAATATAATAGAGACAGTAGATCTAGCTGGTCTGTCATAATATAATAGAGACAGTAGATCTTTCTGGTCTGTCATATTAGAATAGAGACAGTAGATCTAGCTGGTCTGTCATAATATAATAGAGACAGAAGATCTACCTGGTCTGTCATAATATAATAGAGAAATAGAGACAGTAGATGTAGCTGGTCTGTCATAAAATAATAGAGACAATAGATCTAGCTGGTCTGTCATAATATAATAGAGACAGTAGATCTAGCTGGTCTGTCATAATATAATAGAGACAGTAGATCTAGCTAGTCTGTCATAATATAATAGTGACAGTAGATGTAGCTGGTCTGTCATCATATAATAGAGACAGTAGATCTAGATGGTCTGTCATGATATAATAGAGACAGTAGATCTAGCTGGTCTGTCATAATATAATAGAGGCAGTAGATGTAGCTGGTCTGTAATAATATAATAGAGACAGTAGATCTAGCTGGTCTGTCATAATATAATAGAGACAGCAGATATAGCTGGTCTAACATAATATAATAGAGACCGTAGATATAGCTGGTCTGTCATAATATAATAGAAGCAGTAGATGTAGCTGGTCTGTCATAATATAATGGAGACAGTAGATCTAGCTGGTCTGTCATAATATAATAGAGACAGTAGATCTAGCTGGTCTGTCATAATATAATAGAGACAGTAGTTCTCGGTGGTCTGTCATGATATAATAGAGACAGTAGATCTAGCTGGTCTGTCATAATATAATAGAGGCAGTAGATCTAGCTGGTCTGTCATAATATAATAGAGACAGTAGATCTAGCTGGTCTGTCATAATATAATAGAGACAGAAGATCTACCTGGTCTGTCATAATATAATAGAGACAGTAGATCTAGCTGGTCTGTCATAATATAATAGAGACTGTAGATCTACCTGGTCTGTAATAGTATAATAGAGACCGCAGATATAGCTGGTCTAACATAATATAATAGAGACCGTAGATATAGCTGGTCTGTCATAATATAATAGAAGCAGTAGATGTAGCTGGTCTGTCATAATATAATAGAGACAGTAGATGTAGCTGGTCTGTCATAATATAATAGAGACATAAGATCTACCTGGTCTGTCATAATATAATAGAGACATAGAGACAGTAGATCTAGATGGTCTGTCATAATATAATAGAGACAGTAGATCAAGCTAGTCTGTCATATTATAATAGAGACAGTAGATCTTGCTGGTCTGTCATAATATAATAGAGACTGTAGATCTACCTCGTCTGTAATAGTATAATAGAGACAGCAGATATAGCTGGTCTAACATAATATAATAGAGACCGTAGATATAGCTGGTCTGTCATAATATAATAGAAGCAGTAGATGTAGCTGGTCTGTCATAATATAATAGAGACAGTAGATCTAGCTGGTCTGTCATAATATAATAGTGACAGTAGATGTAGCTGGTCTGTCATCATATAATAGAGACATAAGATCTACCTGGTCTGTCATAATATAGTAGAGACATAGAGACAGTAGATCTAGATGGTCTGTCATATTATAATAGAGACAGTAGATCTTGCTGGTCTGTCATAATATAATAGAGACTGTAGATCTACCTGGTCTGTAATAGTATAATAGAGACAGCAGATATAGCTGGTCTAACATAATATAATAGAGACCGTAGATATAGCTGGTCTGTCATAATATAATAGAAGCAGTAGATGTAGCTGGTCTGTCATAATATAATAGAGACAGTAGATCTAGCTGGTCTGTCATAATATAATAGAGACAGTAGATCTAGCTGGTCTGTCATAATATAATAGAGACAGTAGATCTAGATGGTCTGTCATGATATAATAGAGACAGTAGATCTAGCTGGTCTGTCATAATATAATAGAGACAGTAGATCTAGCTGGTCTGTCATAATATAATAGAGACAGTAGATCTAGCTGGTCTGTCATAATATAATAGAGACAGTAGATCTAGCTGGTCTGTCATAATATAATAGAGACAGTAGATCTAGCTGGTCTGTCATAATATAGTAGAGACATAGAGACAGTAGATCTAGCTGGTCTGTCATAATATAGTAGAGACATAGAGACAGTAGATCTAGCTGGTCTGTCATAATATAATAGAGACAGTAGATCTAGCTGGTCTGTCATAATATAATAGAGACAGTAGATCTAGCTGGTCTGTCATCATATAATAGAGACAGAAGATCTACCTGGTCTGTCATAATATAAGATAGAGACAGTAGATCTAACTGGTCTGTCATAATATAATAGAGACTGTAGATCTACCTGGTCTGTAATAGTATAATAGAGACAGCAGATATAGCTGGTCTGTCATAATATAATAGAGACAGTAGATCTAGCTGGTCTGTCATAATATAATAGAGACAGTAGATCTAGCTGGTCTGTCATAATATAATAGAGACAGTAGATCTAGCTGGTCTGTCATCATATAATAGAGACAGTAGATGTAGCTGGTCTGTCATAATTTAATAGAGACATAAGATCTACCTGGTCTGTCATAATATAATAGAGACATAGAGACAGTAGATCTAGATGGTCTGTCATAATATAATAGAGACAGTAGATCTAGCTAGTCTGTCATATTATAATAGAGACAGTAGATCTTGCTGGTCTGTCATAATATAATAGAGACTGTAGATCTACCTGGTCTGTAATAGTATAATAGAGACAGCAGATATAGCTGGTCTAACATAATATAATAGAGACCGTAGATATAGCTGGTCTGTCATAATATAATAGAAGCAGTAGATGTAGCTGGTCTGTCATAATATAATAGAGACAGTAGATCGAGCTGGTCTGTCATAATATAATAGAGACAGTAGATCTAGCTGGTCTGTCATCAGATAATAGAGACAGTAGATGTAGCTGGTCTGTCATAATATAATAGAGACATAAGATCTACCTGGTCTGTCATAATATAATAGAGACATAGAGACAGTAGATCTAGATGGTCTGTCATAATATAATAGAGACAGTAGATCTAGCTAGTCTGTCGTATTATAATAGAGACAGTAGATCTTGCTGGTCTGTCATAATATAATAGAGAGAGTAGATCTAGCTGGTCTGTCATAATATAATAGAGACAGTAGATCTAGCTGGTCTGTCATAATATAATTGAGACAGCAGATATAGCTGGTCTACCATAGTATAATAGAGACAGAAGATCTACCTGGTCTGTCATAATATAATAGAGACAGAAGATCTACCTGGTCTGTCATAATATAATAGAGATATAGAGACAGTAGATCTAACTGGTCTGTCACAATATAATAGAGACAGTAGATCTAGCTGGTCTGTCATAATATAATAGGGATAGTAGATCTATCTGGTCTGTTATAATATAAAAGAGACAGTAGATCTAGCTGGTCTGTCATAATGTAATAGAGACAGTAGATCTAGCTGGCCTGTCAAAATATAATAGAGACAGCAGATATAGCTGGTCTGTCATAATATAATAGAGACAGTAGATCTTGCTGGTCTGTTATAATATAAAAGAGACAGTAGATCTAGCTGGTCTGTCATAATATAATAGAGACAGTAGATCTAGCTGGTCTTTCATCATATAATAGAGACAGTAGATGTAGCTGGTCTGTCATAATATAATAGAGACAGTAGATCTAGCTGGTCTGTCATAATATAATCGAGACATAGAGACAGTAGATCTAGATGGTCTGTCATAATATAATAGAGACAGAAGATCTACCTGGTCTGTCATAATATAATAGAGATATGGAGACAATAGATCTAACTGGTCTGTCATAATATAATAGAGACTGTAGATCTACCTGGTCTGTAATAGTATAATAGAGACAGAAGATCTACCTGGTCTGTCATAATATAATAGAGATATAGAGACAGTAGATCTAACTGGTCTGTCATAATATAATAGAGACTGTAGATCTACGTGGTCTGTAATAGTATAATAGAGACAGAAGATCTACCTGGTCTGTCATAATATAATAGAGATATAGAGACAGTAGATCTAACTGGTCTGTCATAATATAATAGAGACTGTAGATCTATCTGGTCTGTAATAGTATAATAGAGACAGAAGATCTACCTGGTCTGTCATAATATAATAGAGATATAGAGACAGTAGATCTAACTGGTCTGTCATAATATAATAGAGACTGTAGATCTACCTGGTCTGTAATAGTATAATAGAGACAGAAGATCTACCTGGTCTGTCATAATATAATAGAGATATAGAGACAGTAGATCTAACTGGTCTAACATAATATAATAGAGACCGTAGATATAGCTGGTCTGTCATAATATAATAGAAGCAGTAGATCTAGCTGGTCTGTCATAATATAATAGAGACAGTAGATCTAGATGGTCTGTCATGATATAATAGAGACAGTAGATCTAGCTGGTCTGTCATAATATAATAGAGGCAGTAGATGTAGCTGGTCTGTCATAATATAATAGAGACAGTAGATCTAGCTGGTCTGTCATCATATAATAGAGACAGTAGATGTAGCTGGTCTGTCATAATATAATAGAGACACAAGATCTACCTGGTCTGTCATAATATAGTAGAGACATAGAGACAGTAGATCTAGATGGTCTGTCATAATATAATAGAGACAGTAGATCTAGCTGGTCTGTCATGATATAATAGAGACAGTAGATCTAGCTGGTCTGTCATAATATAATAGAGGCAGTAGATGTAGCTGGTCTGTCATAATATAATAGAGACAGTAGATCTAGCTGGTCTGTCATCATATAATAGAGACAGTAGATGTAGCTGGTCTGTCATAATATAATAGAGACACAAGATCTACCTGGTCTGTCATAATATAGTAGAGACATAGAGACAGTAGATCGAGCTAGTCTGTCATATTAAAATAGAGACAGTAGATCTTGCTGGTCTGTCATAATATAATAGAGACAGTAGATCTAGCTGGTCTGTCATAATATAATAGAGACAGTAGATCTAGCTGGTCTGTCATAATATAATCGAGACATAGAGACAGTAAATCTAGATGGTCTGTCATAATATAATAGAGACAGTCGATCTAGCTGGTCTGACATAATATAATAGAGACAGTAGATCTACCTGGTCTGTCATAATATAATAGAGACAGTAGATCTAGCTGGTCTGTCATAATATAATAGAGGCAGTAGATGTAGCTGGTCTGTCATAATATAATAGAGATAAGATCTACCTGGTCTGTCATAATATAATAAAGACAGTAGATCTAGCTGGTCTGTCATAATATAATAGAGACAGAAGATCTACCTGGTCTGTCATAATATAATAGAGATATAGAGACAGTAGATCTAGCTGGTCTGTAATAATATAATAGAGACAGTAGATCTAGCTGGTCTGTCATAATATAATAGAGACAGTAGATCTTTCTGGTCTGTCATATTATAATAGAGACAGAAGATCTACCTGGTCTGTCATAATATAATAGAGATATAGAGACAGTAGATCTAACTGGTCTAACATAATATAATAGAGACCGTAGATATAGCTGGTCTGTCATAATATAATAGAAGCAGTAGATGTAGCTGGTCTGTCATAATATAATAGAGACTGTAGATCTAGCTGGTCTGTCATAATATAATAGAGACAGTAGATCTAGCTGGTCTGTCATAATATAATAGAGACAGTAGATCTAGATGGTCTGTCATGATATAATAGAGACAGTAGATCTAGCTGGTCTGTCATAATATAATAGAGGCAGTAGATGTAGCTGGTCTGTCATAATATAATAGAGACAGTAGATCTAGCTGGTCTGTCATCATATAATAGAGACAGTAGATGTAGCTGGTCTGTCATAATATAATAGAGACACAATATCTACCTGGTCTGTCATAATATAGTAGAGACATAGAGACAGTAGATCTAGATGGTCTGTCATAATATAATATAGACAGTAGATCGAGCTAGTCTGTCATATTAAAATAGAGACAGTAGATCTTGCTGGTCTGTCATAATATAATAGAGACAGTAGATCTAGCTGGTCTGTCATAATATAATAGAGACAGTAGATCTAGCTGGTCTGTCATAATATAATCGAGACATAGAGACAGTAAATCTAGATGGTCTGTCATAATATAATAGAGACAGTAGATCTAGCTGGTCTGTCATAATATAATAGAGGCAGTAGATGTAGCTGGTCTGTCATAATATAATAGAGACATAAGATCTACCTGGTCTGTCATAATATAATAAAGACAGTAGATCTAGCTGGTCTGTCATAATATAATAGAGACAGAAGATCTACCTGGTCTGTCATAATATAATAGAGATATAGAGACAGTAGATCTAGATGGTCTGTCATAATATAATAGAGACAGAAGATCTACCTGGTCTGTCATAATATAATAGAGATATAGAGACAATAGATCTAACTGGTCTGTCATAATATAATAGAGACTGTAGATCTACCTGGTCTGTAATAGTATAATAGAGACAGAAGATCTACCTGGTCTGTCATAATATAATAGAGATATAGAGACAGTAGATCTAACTGGTCTGTCATAATATAATAGAGACTGTAGATCTACGTGGTCTGTAATAGTATAATAGAGACAGAAGATCTACCTGGTCTGTCATAATATAATAGAGATATAGAGACAGTAGATCTAACTGGTCTGTCATAATATAATAGAGACTGTAGATCTATCTGGTCTGTAATAGTATAATAGAGACAGTAGATCTAACTGGTCTGTCATAATATAATAGAGACTGTAGATCTATCTGGTCTGTAATAGTATAATAGAGACTGTAGATCTACCTGGTCTGTAATAGTATAAAAGAGACAGAAGATCTACCTGGTCTGTCATAATATAATAGAGATATAGAGACAGTAGATCTAACTGGTCTAACATAATATAATAGAGACCGTAGATATAGCTGGTCTGTCATAATATAATAGAAGCAGTAGATGTAGCTGGTCTGTCATAATATAATAGAGACTGTAGATCTAGCTGGTCTGTCATAATATAATAGAGACAGTAGATCTAGCTGGTCTGTCATAATATAATAGAGACAGTAGATCTAGATGGTCTGTCATGATATAATAGAGACAGTAGATCTAGCTGGTCTGTCATAATATAATAGAGGCAGTAGATGTAGCTGGTCTGTCATAATATAATAGAGACAGTAGATCTAGCTGGTCTGTCATCATATAATAGAGACAGTAGATGTAGCTGGTCTGTCATAATATAATAGAGACACAAGATCTACCTGGTCTGTCATAATATAGTAGAGACATAGAGACAGTAGATCTAGATGGTCTGTCATAATATAATAGAGACAGTAGATCGAGCTAGTCTGTCATATTAAAATAGAGACAGTAGATATTGCTGGTCTGTCATAATATAATAGAGACAGTAGATCTAGCTGGTCTGTCATAATATAATAGAGACAGTAGATCTAGCTGGTCTGTCATAATATAATCGAGACATAGAGACAGTAAATCTAGATGGTCTGTCATAATATAATAGAGACAGTAGATCTAGCTGGTCTGACATAATATAATAGAGACAGTAGATCTACCTGGTCTGTCATAATATAATAGAGACAGTAGATCTAGCTGGTCTGTCATAATATAATAGAGGCAGTAGATGTAGCTGGTCTGTCATAATATAATAGAGATAAGATCTACCTGGTCTGTCATAATATAATAAAGACAGTAGATGTAGCTGGTCTGTCATAATATAATAGAGACAGAAGATCTACCTGGTCTGTCATAATATAATAGAGATATAGAGACAGTAGATCTAGCTGGTCTGTAATAATATAATAGAGACAGTAGATCTAGCTGGTCTGTCATAATATAATAGAGACAGTAGATCTTTCTGGTCTGTCATATTATAATAGAGACAGAAGATCTACCTGGTCTGTCATAATATAATAGAGATATAGAGACAGTAGATCTAACTGGTCTAACATAATATAATAGAGACTGTAGATATAGCTGGTCTGTCATAATATAATAGAGACAGTAGATCTAGCTGGTCTGTCATAATATAATAGAGACAGTAGATCTAGATGGTCTGTCATGATATAATAGAGACAGTAGATCTAGCTGGTCTGTCATAATATAATAGAAGCAGTAGATGTAGCTGGTCTGTCATAATATAATAGAGACTGTAGATCTAGCTGGTCTGTCATAATATAATAGAGACAGTAGATCTAGCTGGTCTGTCATAATATAATAGAGACAGTAGATCTAGATGGTCTGTCATGATATAATAGAGACAGTAGATCTAGCTGGTCTGTCATAATATAATAGAGGCAGTAGATGTAGCTGGTCTGTCATAATATAATAGAGACAGTAGATCTAGCTGGTCTGTCATCATATAATAGAGACAGTAGATGTAGCTGGTCTGTCATAATATAATAGAGACACAAGATCTACCTGGTCTGTCATAATATAGTAGAGACATAGAGACAGTAGATCTAGATGGTCTGTCATAATATAATATAGACAGTAGATCGAGCTAGTCTGTCATATTAAAATAGAGACAGTAGATCTTGCTGGTCTGTCATAATATAATAGAGACAGTAGATCTAGCTGGTCTGTCATAATATAATAGAGACAGTAGATCTAGCTGGTCTGTCATAATATAATCGAGACATAGAGACAGTAAATCTAGATGGTCTGTCATAATATAATAGAGACAGTAGATCTAGCTGGTCTGACATAATATAATAGAGACAGCAGATCTACCTGGTCTGTCATAATATAATAGAGACAGTAGATCTAGCTGGTCTGTCATAATATAATAGAGGCAGTAGATGTAGCTGGTCTGTCATAATATAATAGAGACATAAGATCTACCTGGGCTGTCATAATATAATAAAGACAGTAGATCTAGCTGGTCTGTCATAATATAATAGAGACAGAAGATCTACCTGGTCTGTCATAATATAATAGAGATATAGAGACAGTAGATCTAGATGGTCTGTCATAATATAATAGAGACAGAAGATCTACCTGGTCTGTCATAATATAATAGAGGTATAGAGACAATAGATCTAACTGGTCTGACATAATATAATAGAGACAGCAGATCTACCTGGTCTGTCATAATATAATAGAGACAGTAGATCTAGCTGGTCTGACATAATATAATAGAGACAGTAGATCTACCTGGTCTGTCATAATATAATAGAGACAGTAGATCTAGTGGTCTGTAATAGTATAATAGAGACAGAAGATCTACCTGGTCTGTCATAATATAATAGAGATATGAGACAGTAGATCTAACTGGTCTGTCATAATATAATAGAGACTGTAGATCTACCTGGTCTGTAATAGTATAATAGAGACAGAAGATCTACCTGGTCTGTCATAATATAATAGAGATATAGAGACAGTAGATCTAACTGGTCTGTCATAATATAATAGAGACTGTAGATCTATCTGGTCTGTAATAGTATAATAGAGACAGAAGATCTACCTGGTCTGTCATAATATAATAGAGATATAGAGACTGTAGATCTAGCTGGTCTGTCATAATATAATAGAGACAGTAGATCTAGCTGGTCTGTCATAATATAATAGAGACAGTAGATCTAGATGGTCTGTCATAATATAATAGAGACAGTAGATCTAGCTGGTCTGTCATAATATAATAGAGACAGTAGATCTAGCTGGTCTGTCATAATATAATAGAGACAGTAGATCTAGATGGTCTGTCATGATATAATAGAGACAGTAGATCTAGCTGGTCTGTCATAATATAATAGAGACAGTAGATCTAGCTGGTCTGTCATAATATAATAGAGACAGTAGATCTAGATGGTCTGTCATGATATAATAGAGACAGTAGATCTAGCTGGTCTGTCATAATATAATAGAGACAGTAGATCTAGCTGGTCTGTCATAATATAATAGAGACAGTAGATCTAGCTGGTCTGTCATAATATAATAGAGACAGTAGATCTAGCTGGTCTGTCATCATATAATAGAGACAGTAGATGTAGCTGGTCTGTCATAATATAATAGAGACACAAGATCTACCTGGTCTGTCATAATATAGTAGAGACATAGAGACAGTAGATCTAGATGGTCTGTCATAATATAATAGAGACAGTAGATCGAGCTAGTCTGTCATATTAAAATAGAGACAGTAGATCTTGCTGGTCTGTCATAATATAATAGAGACAGTAGATCTAGCTGGTCTGTCATAATATAATAGAGACAGTAGATCTAGCTGGTCTGTCATAATATAATCGAGACATAGAGACAGTAAATCTAGATGGTCTGTCATAATATAATATAGACAGTAGATCGAGCTGGTCTGTCATATTTAAATAGAGACAGTAGATCTTGCTGGTCTGTCATAATATAATAGAGACAGTAGATATAGCTGGTCTGTCATAATATAATAGAAGCAGTAGATGTAGCTGGTCTGTCATAATATAATAGAGACTGTAGATCTAGCTGGTCTGTCATAATATAATAGAGACAGTAGATCTAGCTGGTCTGTCATAATATAATAGAGGCAGTAGATGTAGCTGGTCTGTCATAATATAATAGAGACAGTAGATCTAGCTGGTCTGTCATCATATAATAGAGACAGTAGATGTAGCTGGTCTGTCATAATATAATAGAGACACAAGATCTACCTGGTCTGTCATAATATAGTAGAGACATAGAGACAGTAGATCTAGATGGTCTGTCATAATATAATAGAGACAGTAGATCGAGCTAGTCTGTCATATTAAAATAGAGACAGTAGATCTTGCTGGTCTGTCATAATATAATAGAGACAGTAGATCTAGCTGGTCTGTCATAATATAATAGAGACAGTAGATCTAGCTGGTCTGTCATAATATAATCGAGACATAGAGACAGTAGATCTAGCTGGTCTGTCATAATACAATAGAGGCAGTAGATGTAGCTGGTCTGTCATAATATAATAGAGACATAAGATCTACCTGGTCTGTCATAATATAATAGAGACAGTAGATGTAGCTGGTCTGTCATAATATAATAGAGACACAAGATCTACCTGGTCTGTCATAATATAGTAGAGACATAGAGACAGTAGATCTAGATGGTCTGTCATAATATAATATAGACAGTAGATCGAGCTAGTCTGTCATATTAAAATAGAGACAGTAGATCTTGCTGGTCTGTCATAATATAATAGAGACAGTAGATCTAGCTGGTCTGTCATAATATAATAGAGACAGTAGATCTAGCTGGTCTGTCATAATATAATAGACATAGAGACAGTAAATCTAGATGGTCTGTCATAATATAATAGAGACAGTAGATCTAGCTGGTCTGACATAATATAATAGAGACAGCAGATCTACCTGGTCTGTCATAATATAATAGAGACAGTAGATCTAGCTGGTCTGTCATAATATAATAGAGGCAGTAGATGTAGCTGGTCTGTCATAATATAATAGAGACATAAGATCTACCTGGTCTGTCATAATATAATAAAGACAGTAGATCTAGCTGGTCTGTCATAATATAATAGAGACAGAAGATCTACCTGGTCTGTCATAATATAATAGAGATATAGAGACAGTAGATCTAGCTGGTCTGTAATAATATAATAGAGACAGTAGATCTAGCTGGTCTGTCATAATATAATAGAGACAGTAGATCTTTCTGGTCTGTCATATTATAATAGAGACAGTAGATCTAGCTGGTCTGTCATAATATAATAGAGACAGAAGATCTACCTGGTCTGTCATAATATAATAGAGAAATAGAGACAGTAGATGTAGCTGGTCTGTCACAAAATAACAGAGAAAATAGATCTAGCTGGTCTGTCATAATATAATAGAGACAGTAGATCTAGCTGGTCTGTCATAATATAATAGAGACAGTAGATCTAGCTGGTCTGTCATAATATAATAGAGACAGAAGATCTACCTGGTCTGTCATAATATAATAGAGACATAGAGACAGTAGATCTAGATGGTCTGTCATAATATAATAGAGACAGTAGATCTAGCTAGTCTGTCATATTATAATAGAGACAGTAGATCTTGCTGGTCTGTCATAATATAATAGAGACTGTAGATCTACCTGGTCTGTAATAGTATAATAGAGACCGCAGATATAGCTGGTCTGTCATAATATAATAGAGACAGTAGATCTAGCTGGTCTGTCATAATATAATAGAGACAGTAGATCTAGCTGGTCTGTCATAATATAATAGAGACAGTAGATCTAGCTGGTCTGTCATAATATAATAGAGACAGTAGATCTAGCTGGTCTGTCATAATATAATAGAGATATAGAGACAGTAGATCTAACTGGTCTAACATAATATAATAGAGACCGTAGATATATCTGGTCTGTCATAATATAATAGAAGCAGTAGATGTAGCTGGTCTGTCATAATATAATAGAGACAGTAGATCTAGCTGGTCTGTCATAATATAATAGAGACAGTAGATCTAGCTGGTCTGTCATAATATAATAGAGACAGAAGATCTACCTGGTCTGTCATAATATAATAGAGATATAGAGACAGTAGATCTAGCTGGTCTGTAATAATATAATAGAGACAGTAGATCTAGCTGGTCTGTCATAATATAATAGAGACAGTAGATCTTTCTGGTCTGTCATATTATAATAGAGACAGTAGATCTAGCTGGTCTGTCATAATATAATAGAGACAGAAGATCTACCTGGTCTGTCATAATATAATAGAGAAATAGAGACAGTAGATGTAGCTGGTCTGTCACAAAATAACAGAGACAATAGATCTAGCTGGTCTGTCATAATATAATAGAGACAGTAGATCTAGCTGGTCTGTCATAATATAATAGAGACAGTAGATCTAGCTGGTCTGTCATAATATAATAGAGAAAGTAGATCTAGCTGGTCTGTCATAATATAATAGAGACAGTAGATCTAGCTGGTCTGTCATAATATAATAGAGACAGAAGATCTACCTGGTCTGTCATAATACAATAGAGATATAGAGACAGTAGATCTAACTGGTCTGTCATAATATAATAGAGACTGTAGATCTACCTGGTCTGTAATAGTATAATAGAGACAGCAGATATAGCTGGTCTCACATAATATAATAGAGACCGTAGATATAGCTGGTCTGTCATAATATAATAGAGACAGTAGATCTAGCTGGTCTGTCATAATATAATAGAAGCAGTAGATGTAGCTGGTCTGTCATAATATAATAGAGACAGTAGATCTAGCTGGTCTGTCATCATATAATAGAGACAGTAGATGTAGCTGGTCTGTCATAATATAATAGAGACATAAGATCTACCTGGTCTGTCATAATATAATAGAGACATAGAGACAGTAGATCTAGCTGGTCTGTCATAATATAATAGAGACAGTAGATCTAGCAAGTCTGTCATATTATAATAGAGACAGTAGATCTTGCTGGTCTGTCATAATATAATAGAGACTGTAGATCTACCTGGTCTGTAATAGTATAATAGAGACAGCAGATATAGCTGGTCTAACATAATATAATAGAGACCGTAGATATAGCTGGTCTGTCATAATATAATAGAGACAGTAGATCTAGCTGGTCTGTCATAATATAATAGAGACAGTAGATCTAGCTGGTCTGTCATAATATAATAGAGACAGAAGATCTACCTGGTCTGTCATAATATAATAGAGATATAGAGACAGTAGATCTAACTGGTCTAACATAATATAATAGAGACCGTAGATATAGCTGGTCTGTCATAATATAATAGAAGCAGTAGATCTTGCTGGTCTGTCATAATATAATAGAGACTGTAGATCTACCTGGTCTGTAATAGTATAATAGAGACAGTAGATCTAGCTGGTCTGTCATAATATAATCGAGACATAGAGACAGTAAATCTAGATGGTCTGTCATAATATAATAGAGACAGTAGATCTAGCTGGTCTGACATAATATAATAGAAGCAGTAGATCTAGCTAGTCTGTCATATTAAAATAGAGACAGTAGATCTTGCTGGTCTGTCATAATATAATAGAGACAGTAGATCTAGCTGGTCTGTCATAATATAATAGAGACAGTAGATCTAGCTGGTCTGTCATAATATAATCGAGACATAGAGACAGTAAATCTAGATGGTCTGTCATAATATAATAGAGACAGTAGATCTAGCTGGTCTGACATAATATAATAGAGACAGCAGATCTAGCTGGTCTGTCATAATATAATAGAGACAGTAGATCTAGCTGGTCTGTCATAATATAATAGAGACAGTAGATCTAGCTGGTCTGTCATAATATAATAGAGACAGTAGATCTAGCTGGTCTGTCATAATATAATAGAGACAGTAGATCTAGCTGGTCTGTCATAATATAATAGAGACAGAAGATCTACCTGGTCTGTCATAATATAATAGAGATATAGAGACAGTAGATCTAGCTGGTCTGTAATAATATAATAGAGACAGTAGATCTAGCTGGTCTGACATAATATAATAGAGACAGCAGATCTTTCTGGTCTGTCATATTATAATAGAGACAGTAGATCTAGCTGGTCTGTCATAATATAATAGAGACAGAAGATCTACCTGGTCTGTCATAATATAATAGAGAAATATAGACAGTAGATGTAGCTGGTCTGTCACAAAATAACAGAGACAATAGATCTAGCTGGTCTGTCATAATATAATAGAGACAGTAGATCTAGCTGGTCTGTCATAATATAATAGAGACAGTAGATCTAGCTGGTCTGTCATAATATAATATAGAAAGTAGATCTAGCTGGTCTGTCATAATCTAATAGAGACAGAAGATCTACCTGGTCTGTCATAATACAATAGAGATATAGAGACAGTAGATCTAACTGGTCTGTCATAATATAATAGAGACAGTAGATCTAGCTGGTCTGTAATAGTATAATAGAGACAGCAGATATAGCTGGTCTGTCATAATATAATAGAGACCGTAGATATAGCTGGTCTGTCATAATATAATAGAGACAGTAGATCTAGCTGGTCTGTCATAATATAATAGAGAGATAGAGACAGTAGATCTAGCTGGTCTGTCATAATATAATAGAGACAGTAGATCTAGCTGGTCTGTCATCATATAATAGAGACAGTAGATGTAGCTGGTCTGTCATAATATAATAGAGACATAAGATCTACCTGGTTTGTCATAATATAATAGAGACATAGAGACAGTAGATCTAGATGGTCTGTCGTATTATAATAGAGACAGTAGATCTTGCTGGTCTGTCATAATATAATAGAGACAGTAGATCTAGCTAGTCTGTCATATTATAATAGAGACAGTAGATCTTGCTGGTCTGTCATAATATAATAGAGAGAGTAGATCTAGCTGGTCTGTCATAATATAATAGAGACAGTAGATCTAGCTGGTCTGTCATAATATAATTGAGACAGCAGATATAGCTGGTCTACCATAGTATAATAGAGACAGAAGATCTACCTGGTCTGTCATAATATAACAGAGACAGAAGATCTACCTGGTCTGTCATAATATAATAGAGATATAGAGACAGTAGATCTAACTGGTCTGTCACAATATAATAGAGACAGTAGATCTAGCTGGTCTGTTATAATATAATAGAGACAGTAGATCTATCTGGTCTGACATAATATAATAGAGACCGTAGATATAGCTGGTCTGTCATAATATAATTAGAAGCAGTAGATGTAGCTGGTCTGTCATAATATAATAGAGACAGTAGATCTAGCTGGTCTGTCATAATATAATAGAGACAGTAGATCTAGCTGGTCTGTCATAATATAATAGAGACAGTAGATCTAGCTGGTCTGTCATAATATAATCGAGACATAGAGACAGTAGATCTAGATGGTCTGTCATAATATAATAGAGACAGAAGATCTACCTGGTCTGTCATAATATAATAGAGATATAGAGACAATAGATCTAACTGGTCTGTCATAATATAATAGAGACTGTAGATCTACCTGGTCTGTAATAGTATAATAGAGACAGAAGATCTACCTGGTCTGTCATAATATAATAGAGATATAGAGACAGTAGATCTAACTGGTCTAACATAATATAATAGAGACCATAGATATAGCTGGTCTGTCATAATATAATAGAAGCAGTAGATGTAGCTGGTCTGTCATAATATAATAGAGACTGTAGATCTAGCTGGTCTGTCATAATATAATAGAGACAGTAGATCTAGCTGGTCTGTCATAATATAATAGAGACAGTAGATCTAGATGGTCTGTCATGATATAATAGAGACAGTAGATCTAGCTGGTCTGTCATAATATAATAGAGGCAGTAGATGTAGCTGGTCTGTCATAATATAATAGAGACAGAAGATCTAGCTGGTCTGTCATAATATAATCGAGACATAGAGACAGTAGATCTAGATGGTCTGTCATAATATAATAGAGACAGTAGATCTAGCTGGTCTGACATAATATAATAGAGACAGCAGATCTTTCTGGTCTGTCATATTATAATAGAGACAGTAGATCTAGCTGGTCTGTCATAATATAATAGAGACAGAAGATCTACCTGGTCTGTCATAATATAATAGAGAAATATAGACAGTAGATGTAGCTGGTCTGTCACAAAATAACAGAGACAATAGATCTAGCTGGTCTGTCATAATATAATAGAGACAGTAGATCTAGCTGGTCTGTCATAATATAATAGAGACAGTAGATCTAGCTGGTCTGTCATAATATAATAGAGAAAGTAGATCTAGCTGGTCTGTCATAATATAATAGAGATATAGAGACAGTAGATCTAACTGGTCTGTCATAATATAATAGAGACAGTAGATCTACCTGGTCTGTCATAATACAATAGAGATATAGAGACAGTAGATCTAACTGGTCTGTCATAATATAATAGAGACAGTAGATCTAGCTGGTCTGTCATAATATAATAGAGACAGTAGATCTAGCTGGTCTGTCATAATATAATAGAGGCAGTAGATGTAGCTGGTCTGTCATAATATAATAGAGACAGTAGATCTAGCTGGTCTGTCATCATATAATAGAGACAGTAGATGTAGCTGGTCTGTCATAATATAATAGAGACAGTAGATCTAGCTGGTCTGTCATAATATAATAGAGACAGTAGATCTAGCTGGTCTGTCATAATATAATAGAGACAGTAGATCTAGCTGGTCTGTCATAATATAATAGAGACAGTAGATCTACCTGGTCTGTCATAATATAATAGAGACTGTAGATCTACCTGGTCTGTAATAGTATAATAGAGACAGCAGATATAGCTGGTCTAACATAATATAATATAGACAGTAGATCTAGCTGGTCTGTCATAATATAATAGAGACAGTAGATCTAGCTGGTCTGTCATAATATAATAGAGACAGTAGATCTAGCTGGTCTGTCATAATATAATAGAGACAGTAGATCTAGCTGGTCTGTCATAATATAATAGAAGCAGTAGATGTAGCTGGTCTGTCATAATATAATAGAGACAGTAGATCTAGCTGGTCTGTCATAATATAATAGAGACAGTAGATCTAGCTGGTCTGTCATAATATAATAGAGACAGTAGATCTAGCTGGTCTGTCATAATATAATAGAGACAGTAGATCTAGCTGGTCTGTCATAATATAATAGAGAAAGTAGATCTAGCTGGTCTGTCATATTATAATAGAGACAGTAGATCTAGCTGGTCTGTCATAATATAATAGAGACAGCTGGCCTGTCATAATATAATAGAGACAGTAGATCTAGCTGGTCTGTCATAATATAATAGAGACAGTAGATCTAGCTGGTCTGTCATATTATAATAGAGACAGTAGATCTACCTGGTCTGTCATAATATAATAGAGACAGTAGATCTACCTGGTCTGTCATAATATAATAGAGACAGTAGATCAGTAGATAACTGAGACTGGATCTGGTCTACCATATATAATAGAGACAGAAGATCTACCTGGTCTGTCATAATATAATAGAGACAGAAGATCTACCTGGTCTGTCATAATATAATAGAGATATAGAGACAGTAGATCTAACTGGTCTGTCATAATATAATAGAGACAGTAGATCTAGCTGGTCTGTCATAATATAATAGAGACAGTAGATCTAGCTGGTCTGTCATAATATAATAGAGACAGTAGATCTAGCTGGTCTGTCATAATATAATAGAGACAGTAGATGTAGCTGGTCTGTCATAATATAATAGAGACATAAGATCTACCTGGTCTGTCATAATATAATAGAGACATAGAGACAGTAGATCTAGATGGTCTGTCATAATATAATAGAGACAGTAGATCTAGCTAGTCTGTCATATTATAATAGAGACAGTAGATCTTGCTGGTCTGTCATAATATAATAGAGAGAGTAGATCTAGCTGGTCTGTCATAATATAATAGAGACAGTAGATCTAGCTGGTCTGTCATAATATAATTGAGACAGCAGATATAGCTGGTCTACCATAGTATAATAGAGACAGAAGATCTACCTGGTCTGTCATAATATAATAGAGACAGAAGATCTACCTGGTCTGTCATAATTTAATAGAGATATAGAGACAGTAGATCTAACTGGTCTGTCACAATATAATAGAGACAGTAGATCTAGCTGGTCTGTCATAATATAATAGGGATAGTAGATCTATCTGGTCTGACATAATGTAATAGAGACAGTAGATCTAGCTGGCCTGTCAAAATATAATAGAGACAGCAAATATAGCTGGTCTGTCATAATATAATAGAGACAGTAGATCTAGCTGGTCTGTTATAATATAAAAGAGACAGTAGATCTAGCTGGTCTGTCATAATATAATAGAGACAGTAGATCTAGCTGGTCTGTCATCATATAATAGAGACAGTAGATGTAGCTGGTCTGTCATAATATAATAGAGACAGTAGATCTAGCTGGTCTGTCATAATATAATCGAGACATAGAGACAGTAGATCTAGATGGTCTGTCATAATATAATAGAGACAGAAGATCTACCTGGTCTGTCATAATATAATAGAGATATAGAGACAATAGATCTAACTGGTCTGTCATAATATAATAGAGACTGTAGATCTACCTGGTCTGTAATAGTATAATAGAGACAGAAGATCTACCTGGTCTGTCATAATATAATAGAGATATAGAGACAGTAGATCTAACTGGTCTGTCATAATATAATAGAGACTGTAGATCTATCTGGTCTGTAATAGTATAATAGAGACAGAAGATCTACCTGGTCTGTCATAATATAATAGAGATATAGAGACAGTAGATCTAACTGGTCTGTCATAATATAATAGAGACTGTAGATCTACCTGGTCTGTAATAGTATAATAGAGACAGAAGATCTACCTGGTCTGTCATAATATAATAGAGATATAGAGACAGTAGATCTAACTGGTCTAACATAATATAATAGAGACCGTAGATATATCTGGTCTGTCATAATATAATAGAAGCAGTAGATGTAGCTGGTCTGTCATAATATAATAGAGACTGTAGATCTAGCTGGTCTGTCTTAATATAATAGAGACAGTAGATCTAGCTGGTCTGTCATAATATAATAGAGACAGTAGATCTAGATGGTCTGTCATGATATAATAGAGACAGTAGATCTAGCTGGTCTGTCATAATATAATAGAGGCAGTAGATGTAGCTGGTCTGTCATAATATAATAGAGACAGTAGATCTAGCTGGTCTGTCATAATATAATAGAGACAGTAGATCTAGCTGGTCTGTCATAATATAATAGAGACAGTAGATCTAGCTGGTCTGTCATAATATAATCGAGACATAGAGACAGTAAATCTAGATGGTCTGTCATAATATAATAGAGACAGTAGATCTAGCTGGTCTGACATAATATAATAGAGACAGCAGATCTACCTGGTCTGTCATAATATAATAGAGACAGTAGATCTAGCTGGTCTGTCATAATATAATAGAGGCAGTAGATGTAGCTGGTCTGTCATAATATAATAGAGACATAAGATCTACCTGGTCTGTCATAATATAATAAAGACAGTAGATCTAGCTGGTCTGTCATAATATAATAGAGACAGAAGATCTACCTGGTCTGTCATAATATAATAGAGATATAGAGACAGTAGATCTAGCTGGTCTGTAATAATATAATAGAGACAGTAGATCTAGATGGTCTGTCATAATATAATAGAGACAGTAGATCTAGCTGGTCTGACATAATATAATAGAGACAGCAGATCTACCTGGTCTGTCATAATATAATAGAGACAGTAGATCTAGCTGGTCTGTCATAATATAATAGAGGCAGTAGATGTAGCTGGTCTGTCATAATATAATAGAGACATAAGATCTACCTGGTCTGTCATAATATAATAAAGACAGTAGATCTAGCTGGTCTGTCATAATATAATAGAGACAGAAGATCTACCTGGTCTGTCATAATATAATAGAGATATAGAGACAGTAGATCTAGCTGGTCTGTCATAATATAATAGAGACAGAAGATCTACCTGGTCTGTCATAATATAATAGAGAAATATAGACAGTAGATGTAGCTGGTCTGTCACAAAATAACAGAGACAATAGATCTAGCTTGTCTGTCATAATATAATAGAGACAGTAGATCTAGCTGGTCTGTCATAATATAATAGAGACAGTAGATCTAGCTGGTCTGTCATAATATAATCGAGACATAGAGACAGTAAATCTAGATGGTCTGTCATAATATAATAGAGACAGTAGATCTAGCTGGTCTGACATAATATAATAGAGACAGTAGATCTAGCTGGTCTGTCATAATATAATAGAGACAGTAGATCTAGCTGGTCTGTCATAATATAATCGAGACATAGAGACAGTAAATCTAGATGGTCTGTCATAATATAATAGAGACAGTAGATCTAGCTGGTCTGACATAATATAATAGAGACAGCAGATCTACCTGGTCTGTCATAATATAATAGAGACAGTAGATCTAGCTGGTCTGTCATAATATAATAGACATAGAGACAGTAAATCTAGATGGTCTGTCATAATATAATAGAGACAGTAGATCTAGCTGGTCTGACATAATATAATAGAGACAGCAGATCTACCTGGTCTGTCATAATATAATAGAGACAGTAGATCTAGCTGGTCTGTCATAATATAATAGAGGCAGTAGATGTAGCTGGTCTGTCATAATATAATAGAGACATAAGATCTACCTGGTCTGTCATAATATAATAAAGACAGTAGATCTAGCTGGTCTGTCATAATATAATAGAGACAGAAGATCTACCTGGTCTGTCATAATATAATAGAGATATAGAGACAGTAGATCTAGCTGGTCTGTCATAATATAATAGAGACAGAAGATCTACCTGGTCTGTCATAATATAATAGAGAAATATAGACAGTAGATGTAGCTGGTCTGTCACAAAATAACAGAGACAATAGATCTAGCTTGTCTGTCATAATATAATAGAGACAGTAGATCTAGCTGGTCTGTCATAATATAATAGAGACAGTAGATCTAGCTGGTCTGTCATAATATAATATAGAAAGTAGATCTAGCTGGTCTGTCATAATCTAATAGAGACAGAAGATCTACCTGGTCTGTCATAATACAATAGAGATATAGAGACAGTAGATCTAACTGGTCTGTCATAATATAATAGAGACAGTAGATCTAGCTGGTCTGTAATAGTATAATAGAGACAGTAGATCTTCCTGGTCTGTCATAATATAATAGAGACTGTAGATCTACCTGGTCTGTAATAGTATAATAGAGACAGCAGATATAGCTGGTCTAACATAATATAATAGAGACCGTAGATATAGCTGGTCTGTCATAATATAATAGAGACAGTAGATCTAGCTGGTCTGTCATAATATAATAGAGACAGTAGATCTAGCTGGTCTGTCATAATATAATAGAGACAGTAGATCTAGCTGGTCTGTCATAATATAATAGAGACAGTAGATCTAGATGGTCTGTCATGATATAATAGAGACAGCAGATATAGCTGGTCTACCATACTATAATAGAGACAGAAGATCTACCTGGTCTGTCATAATATAATAGAGACAGAAGATCTACCTGGTCTGTCATAATATAATAGAGATATAGAGACAGTAGATCTAACTGGTCTGTCATAATATAATAGAGACAGTAGATCTAGCTAGTCTGTCATAATATAATAGAGACAGTAGATCTTGCTGGTCTGTCATAATATAATAGAGACAGTAGAGCTAGCTAGTCTGTCATATTATAATAGAGACAGTAGATCTTGCTGGTCTGTCATAATATAATAGAGACAGTAGATCTAGCTGGTCTGTCATAATATAATAGAGACAGTAGATCTAGCTGGTCTGTCATAATATAATCGAGACATAGAGACAGTAGATCTAGATGGTCTGTCATAATATAATAGAGACAGTAGATCTAGCTGGTCTGTCATATTATAATAGAGACAGTAGATATTGCTGGTCTGTCATAATTATAATAGAGACAGTAGATCTAGCTGGTCTGTCATAATATAATAGAGACAGTAGATCTAGCTGGTCTGTCATAATATAATAGAGAAAGTAGATCTAGCTGGTCTGTCATAATATAATAGAGACAGTAGATCTAGCTGGTCTGTCATAATATAATAGAGACAGAAGATCTACCTGGTCTGTCATAATATAATAGAGAAATAGAGACAGTAGATGTAGCTGGTCTGTCACAAAATAACAGAGACAATAGATCTAGCTGGTCTGTCATAATATAATAGAGACAGTAGATCTAGCTGGTCTAACATAATATAATAGAGACCGTAGATCTAGCTCGTCTGTCATAATATAATAGAAGCAGTAGATGTAGCTGGTCTGTCATAATATAATAGAGACAGTAGATCTAGCCGGTCTGTCATTATATAATAGAGACAGTAGATACATTTACATTTACATTTAAGTCATTTAGCAGACACTCTTATCCAGAGCGACTTACAAATTGGTGCATTCACCTTATGACATCCAGTGGAACAGTCACTTTACAATAGTGCATCTAAATCTTTTAGGGGGGGGGGGTGAGAAGGATTACTTATCCTATCCTAGGTATTCCTTAAAGAGGTGGGGTTTCAGGTGTCTCCGGAAGGTGGTGATTGACTCCGCTGTCTTGGCGTCGTGAGGGAGTTTGTTCCACCATTGGGGGGCCAGAGCAGCGAACAGTTTTGACTGGGCTGAGCGGGAACTGTACTTCCTCAGTGGTAGGGAGGCGAGCAGGCCAGAGGTGGATGAACGCAGTGCCCTTGTTTGGGTGTAGGGCCTGATCAGAGCCTGGAGGTACTGAGGTGCCGTTCCCCTCACAGCTCCGTAGCCAAGCACCATGGTCTTGTAGCGGATGCGAGCTTCAACTGGAAGCCAGTTGAGAGAGCGGAGGAGCGGGGTGACGTGAGAGAACTTGGGAAGGTTGAACACCAGACGGGCTGCGGCGTTCTGGATGAGTTGTAGGGGTTTAATGGCACAGGCAGGGAGCCCAGCCAACAGCGAGTTGCAGTAATCCAGACGGGAGATGACAAGTGCCTGGATTAGGACCTGCGTGCTTCCTGTGTGAGGCAGGGTCGAACTCTGCGGATGTTGTAGAGCATGAACCTACAGGAACGGGCCACCGCCTTGATGTTAGTTGAGAACGACAGGGTGTTGTCCAGGATCACGCCAAGGTTCTTAGCGCTCTGGGAGGAGGACACAATGGAGTTGTCAACCGTGATGGCGAGATCATGGAACGGGCAGTCCTTCCCCGGGAGGAAGAGCAGCTCCGTCTTGCCGAGGTTCATCTTGAGGTGGTGATCCGTCATCCACACTGATATGTCTGCCAGACATGCAGAGATGCGATTCGCCACCTGGTCATCAGAAGGGGGAAAGGAGAAGATTAATTGTGTGTCGTCTGCATAGCAATGATAGGAGAGACCATGTGAGGTTATGACAGAGCCAAGTGACTTGGTGTATAGCGAGAATAGGAGAGGGCCTAGAACAGAGCCCTGGGGGACACCAGTGGTGAGAGCGCGTGGTGAGGAGACAGATTCTCGCCACGCCACCTGGTAGGAGCGACCTGTCAGGTAGGACGCAATCCAAGCGTGGGCCGCGCCGGAGATGCCCAACTCGGAGAGGGTGGAGAGGAGGATCTGATGGTTCACAGTATCGAAGGCAGCCGATAGGTCTAGAAGGATGAGAGCAGAGGAGAGAGAGTTAGCTTTAGCGGTGCGGAGCGCCTCCGTGATACAGAGAAGAGCAGTCTCAGTTGAATGACTAGTCTTGAAACCTGACTGATTTGGATCAAGAAGGTCATTCTGAGAGAGATAGCGGGAGAGCTGGCCAAGGACGGCACGTTCAAGAGTTTTGGAGAGAAAAGAAAGAAGGGATACTGGTCTGTAGTTGTTGACATCGGAGGGATCGAGTGTAGGTTTTTTCAGAAGGGGTGCAACTCTCGCTCTCTTGAGGACGGAAGGGACGTAGCCAGCGGTCAGGGATGAGTTGATGAGCGAGGTGAGGTAAGGGAGAAGGTCTCCGGAAATGGTCTGGAGAAGAGAGGAGGGGATAGGGTCAAGCGGGCAGGTTGTTGGGCGGCCGGCCGTCACAAGACGCGAGATTTCATCTGGAGAGAGAGGGGAGAAAGAGGTCAGAGCCCAGGGTAGGGCAGTGTGAGCAGAACCAGCGGTGTCGTTTAACTTAGCAAACGAGGATCGGATGTCGTCGACATTCTTTTCAAAATGGTTGACGAAGTCATCTGCAGAGAGGGAGGAGGGGGGGGGGAGGAGGATTCAGGAGGGAGGAGAAGGTGGCAAAGAGCTTCCTAGGGTTAGAGGCAGAAGCTTGGAATTTAGAGTGGTAGAAAGTGGCTTTAGCAGCAGAGACAGAAGAGGAAAATGTAGAGAGGAGGGAGCGAAAGGATGCCAGGTCCGCAGGGAGGAGAGTTTTCCTCCATTTCCGCTCGGCTGCCCGGAGCCCTGTTCTGTGAGCTCGCAATGAGTCGTAGAGCCACGGAGCGGGAGGGGAGGACCGAGCCGGCCTGGAGGATAGGGGGCATAGAGAGTCAAAGGATGCAGAAAAGGAGGAGAGGAGGGTTGAGGAGGCAGAATCAGGAGATAGGTTGGAGAAGGTTTGAGCAGAGGGAAGAGATGATAGGATGGAATAGGAGAGAGTAGCGGGGGAGAGAGAGCGAAGGTTGGGATGCCGCGATACCATCCGAGTAGGGGCAGTGTGGGAAGTGTTGGATGAAAGCGAGAGGGAAAAGGATACAAGGTAGTGGTCGGAGACTTGGAGGGGAGTTGCAATGAGGTGATGTAGCTGGTCAGTCATAATATAATTGAGACATAAGATCTACCTGGTCTGTCATAATATAATAGAGACAGTAGATCTAGCTGGTCTGTCATAATATAATAGAGACATAGAGACAGCAGATCTAGATGGTCTGTCATAATATAATAGAGACAGTTGATCTAGCTGGTATGTCATAATATAATAGAGACATAGAAACAGTAGCTCTAGCTGGTCTGTCATAATATAATAGAGACAGTAGATCTAGCTGGTCTGTCAAAGTATAATAGAGACAGTAGATCTAGCTGGTTTGTCATAATATAATAGAGACAGTAGATCTAGCTGGTCTGTCAATATATAATAGAGACAGTATATCTAGCTGGTCTGTTATAATATAATAGAGACAGTTGATCTAGCTGGTCTGTCATAATATAATAGAGACAGTAGATCTAGCTGGTATGTCATAATATAATAGAGACATAGAGACAGTAGCTCTAGCTGGTCTGTCATAATATAAAAGAGACAGTAGATCGAGCTGGTCTGTCATAATATAACAGAGACAGTAGATCTCGCTGGTCTGTCATAATATAATAGAGACAATAGATCTAGCTGGTCTGTCATTATATAATAGAGACAGTAGATCTAGCTGGTCTGTCATAATATAACAGAGACAGTAGATCTACCTGGTCTGTCATAATATTTTAGAGACAGTAGATCTAGCTGGTCTGTCATAATATAATAGAGACAGTAGATCTAGCTGGTCTGTCATAATATAACAGAGACAGTAGATCTAGCTGGTCTGTCAGAAAATAATAGAGCCAGTAGATCTACCTGGTCTGTCATAATATTTTAGAGACAGTAGATCTACCTGGTCTGTCATAATATAATAGAGACAGTAGATCTAGCTGGTCTGTCATAATATAATAGAGACAGTAAATCTAGCTGGTCTGGCATAATACAATAGAGACAGTAGATCTAGCTGTTCTGTTATAATATAACAGAGACAGTAGATCTAGCTTTTCTGTCATAATATAATAGAGACAGTATATCTACCTGGTCTGTCATAATATAATTGAGACAGTAGATCTAGCTGATCTGGCATGATACAATAGAGACAGTAGATCTACCTGGTCTGTCATAATATTTTAGAGACAGTAGATCTACCTGGTCTGTCATAATATAATAGAGACGGTAGATCTAGCTGGTCTCTCATAATATAATAGATACAGTCGATCTAGCTGGTCTGTCATAATATAACAGAGACAGTAGATCTAGCTGGTCTGTCATATAACAGAGATAGTAGATCTAGCTGGTCTGTCATAATATAATAGAGACATAGAGACAGTAGATCTAGCTGGTCTGTCATAATATAATAGAGACAGTAGATCTAGCTGGTCTCTCGTAATATAATAGAGACAGTAGATCTAACTGGTCTATCATAATATAATAGAGACAGTAGATCTAGCTGGTCTGTCAAATTATAATAGAGACGGTAGATCTAGCTGGTCTGTCATAATATTTTAGAGACAGTAGATCTACCTGGTCTGTGATAATATAATAGAGACAGTAGATCTAGCTGGTCTGTCATAATATAATAGAGACAGTTGATCTAGCTGGTCTGTCATAATATAATAGAGACAGTAGATCTAGCTGGTATGTCATACAATAGAGACAGTAGATCTAGCTGGTCGGTCATAATATAATAGAGACATAGAGACAGTAGCTCTAGCTGGTCTGTCATAATATAATAGAGACAGTAGATCTAGCTGGTCTGTCATAATATAATAGAGACAGTAGATCTATCTGGTCTGTCATAATATAATAGAGACAGTAGATCTAGCTGGTCTGTTATAATATAACAGAGACAGTAGATCTAGCTGGTCTGTCAGAAAATAATAGAGACAGCAGATCTAGTTGGTCTGTCATATTATAATAGAGACAGTAGATCTAGCTGGTTTGTCATAATATAATAGAGACGGTAGATCTAGCTTGTCTCTCATAATATAATAGAGACAGTAGATCTTGCTGGTCTGTCAAAGTATAATAGAGACAGTAGATCTAGCTGGTTTTTCATAATATAATAGAGATGGTAGATCTAGCTGGTCTCTCATAATATAATAGAGACAGTAGATCTAGCTGGTCTGTCAAAGTATAATAGAGACAGTAGATCTAGCTGGTTTGTCATAATATAATAGAGACAATAGATCTAGCTGGTCTGTCATTATATAATAGAGACAGTATATCTACCTGGTCTGTCATAATATAATAGAGACAGTAGATCTAGCTGGTCTGTCATAATATAATAGAGACAGTAGATCTACCTGGTCTGTCATAATATAATAGAGACGGTAGATCTAGCTGGTCTCTCATAATATAATAGATACAGTAGATCTAGCTGGTCTGTCATAATATTTTAGAGACAGTAGATCTAGCTGGTCTGTCATAATATAACAGAGACAGTAGATCTCGCTGGTCTGTCATAATATACTAGAGACATAGAGACAGTAGATCTAGCTGCTCTGGCATAATACAATAGAGACAGTAGATCTAGCTGGTCTGTTATAATATAACAAAGACAGTAGATCTAGCTGGTCTGTCATAATATAATAGAGTCAGTATATCTACCTGTCATTATATAATAGAGACAGTAGATCTAGCTGGTCTGTTATAATATAACAGAGACAGTAGATCTAGCTGGTCTGTCATAATATAATAGAGACAGTAGATCTAGCTGGTCTGTCATAATATAATAGAGACAGTATATCTACCTGGTCTGTCATAATATAATAGTGACAGTAGATCTAGCTGGTCTGTCATAATATAATAGAGACAGTAGATCTAGCTGGTCTGTCATAATATAATAGAGACAGCAGATCTACCCAATAGAGACATAGAGACAGTAGATCTAGCTGGTCTGTCATCATATAATAGAGACAGTAGATCTAGCTGGTCTGTCAAATTATAATAGAGACGGTAGATCTAGCTGGTCTGTCATAATATTTTAGAGACAGTAGATCTAGCTGGTTTGTCGTAATATAACAGAGACAGTAGATCTAGCTGGTCTATCATAATATAATAGAGACAGTAGATCTAGCTGGTCTGTCAAAGTATAATAGAGACGATAGATCTAGCTGGTATGTCATAATATAATAGAGACATAGAGACAGTAGCTCTAGCTGGTCTGTCATAATATAATAGAGACAGTAGATCTAGCTGGTCTGTCAAAGTATAATACAGACAGTAGATCTAGCTGGTTTGTCATAATATAATAGAGACAGTAGATCTAGCTGGTCTGTCATAATATAATAGAGACAGTATATCAAATCAAATCAAATCAAATTTATTTATATAGCCCTTCGTACATCAGCTGATATCTCAAAGTGCTGTACAGAAACCCAGCCTAAAACCCCAAACAGCAAACAATGCAGGTGTAAAAGCACGGTGGCTAGGAAAAACTCCCTAGAAAGGCCAAAACCTAGGAAGAAACCTAGAGAGGAACCGGGCTATGTGGGGTGGCCAGTCCTCTTCTGGCTGTGCCGGGTAGAGATTATAACAGAACATGACCAAGATGTTCAAATGTTCATAAATGACCAGCATGGTCGAATAATAATAAGGCAGAACAGTTGAAACTGGAGCAGCAGCACAGTCAGGTGGACTGGGGACAGCAAGGAGCCTTCATGTCAGGTAGTCCTGGGGCACGGTCCTAGGGCTCAGGTCAGTTGAAACTGGAGCAGGAGCATGGCCAGGTGGACTGGGGACAGCAAGGAGTCCTCATGTCAGGTAGTCCTGGGACATGGTCCTAGGGCTCAGGTCCTCCGAGAGAGAGAAAGAAAGAGAGAAGGAGAGAATTAGAGAACGCACACTTAGATTCACACAGGACACCGAATAGGACAGGAGAAGTACTCCAGATATAACAAACTGACCCTAGCCCCCCGACACATAAACTACTGCAGCATAAATACTGGAGGCTGAGACAGGAGGGGTCAGGAGACACTGTGGCCCCATCCGAGGACACCCCCGGACAGGGCCAAACAGGAAGGATATAACCCCACCCACTTTGCCAAAGCACATCCCCCACACCACTAGAGGGATATCTTCAACCACCAACTTACCATCCTGAGACAAGGCCGAGTATAGCCCACAAAGATCTCCGCCACGGTACAACCCAAGGGGGGGGGGCAACCCAGACAGGCCGACCACAACAGTGAATCAACCCACCCAGGTGACGCACCCCCCCCCCAGGGACGGCACGAGAGAGCCCCAGCAAGCCAGTGACTCAGCCCCCGTAACAGGGTTAGAGGCAGAGAATCCCAGTGGAAAGAGGGGAACCGGCCAGGCAGAGACAGCAAGGGCGGTTCGTTGCTCCAGAGCCTTTCCGTTCACCTTCCCACTCCTGGGCCAGACTACACTCAATCATATGACCCACTGAAGAGATGAGTCTTCAGTAAAGACTTAAAGGTTGAGACCGAGTTTGCGTCTCTGACATGGGTAGGCAGACCGTTCCATAAAAATGGAGCTCTATAGGAGAAAGCCCTGCCTCCAGCTGTTTGCTTAGAAATTCTAGGGACAATTAGGAGGCCTGCGTCTTGTGACCGTAGCGTACGTGTAGGTATGTACGGCAGGACCAAATCAGAGAGGTAGGTAGGAGCAAGCCCATGTAATGCTTTGTAGGTTAGCAGTAAAACCTGAAATCAGCCCTTGCTTTGACAGGAAGCCAGTGTAGAGAGGCTAGCACTGGAGTAATATGATCAAATTTTTTGGTTCTAGTCAGGATTCTAGCAGCCGTATTTAGCACTAACTGAAGTTTATTTAGTGCTTTATCCGGGTAGCCGGAAAATAGAGCATTGCAGTAGTCTAACCTAGAAGTGACAAAAGCATGGATTAATTTTTCTGCATCATTTTTGGACAGAAAGTTTCTGATTTTTGCAATGTTACGTAGATGGAAAAAAGCTGTCCTCGAAATGGTCTTGATATGTTCTTCAAAAGAGAGATCAGGGTCCAGAGTAACGCCGAGGTCCTTCACAGTTTTATTTGAGACGACTGTACAACCATTAAGATTAATTGTCAGATTCAACAGAAGATCTCTTTGTTTCTTGGGACCTAGAACAAGCATCTCTGTTTTGTCCGAGTTTAATAGTAGAAAGTTTGCAGCCATCCACTTCCTTATGTCTGAAACACATGCTTCTAGCGAGGGCAATTTTGGGGCTTCACCATGTTTCATTGAAATGTACAGCTGTGTGTCATCCGCATAGCAGTGAAAGTTTACATTATGTTTTCGAATAACATCCCCAAGAGGTAAAATATATAGTGAAAACAATAGTGGTCCTAAAACAGAACCTTGAGGAACACCGAAATGTACAGTTGATTTGTCAGAGGACAAACCATTCACAGAGACAAACTGATATCTTTCCGACAGATAAGATCTAAACCAGGCCAGAACTTGTCCGTGTAGACCAATTTGGGTTTCCAATCTCTCCAAAAGAATGTGGTGATCGATGGTATCAAAAGCAGCACTAAGGTCTAGGAGCACGAGGACAGATGCAGAGCCTCGGTCCGATGCCATTAAAATGTCATTTACCACCTTCACAAGTGCCGTCTCAGTGCTATGATGGGGTCTAAAACCAGACTGAAGCATTTCGTATACATTGTTTGTCTTCAGGAAGGCAGTGAGTTGCTGCGCAACAGCCTTCTCTAAAATCTTTGAGAGGAATGGAAGATTCGATATAGGCCGATAGTTTTTTATATTTTCTGGGTCAAGGTTTGGCTTTTTCAAGAGAGGCTTTATTACTGCCACTTTTAGTGAGTTTGGTACACATCCAGTGGATAGAGAGCCGTTTATTATGTTCAACATAGGAGGGCCAAGCACAGGAAGCAGCTCTTTCAGTAGTTTAGTTGGAATAGGGTCCAGTATACAGCTTGAAGGTTTAGAGGCCATGATTATTTTCATCATTGTGTCAAGAGATATAGTACTAAAACACTTGAGCGTCTCTCTTGATCCTAGGTCCTGGCAGAGTTGTGCAGACTCAGGACAACTGAGGTTTGGAGGAATACGCAGGTTTAAAGAGGAGTCCGTAATTTGCTTTCTAATAATCATAATCTTTTCCTCAAAGAAGTTCATGAATTTATCACTGCTAAAGTGAAAGTCATCCTCTCTTGGGGAATGCTGCTTTTAGTTAGCTTTTCCACAGTATCAAAAAGGAATTTCGGATTGTTCTTATTTTCCTCAATTAAGTTAGAAAAATAGGACGATCGAGCAGCAGTAAGGGCTCTTCGGTACTGCACGGTACCGTCCTTCCAAGCTAGTCGGAAGACTTCCAGTTTGGTGTGGCGCCATTTCCGTTCCAATTTTCTGGAAGCTTGCTTCAGAGCTCGGGTATTTTCTGTGTACCAGGGAGCTAGTTTCTTATGAGACATTTTTTAGTTTTTAGGGGTGCAACTGCATCTAGGGTATTGCGCAAGGTTAAATTGAGATCCTCAGTTAGGTGGTTAACGGATTTTTGTCCTCTGGCGTCCTTGGGTAGGCAGAGGGAGTCTGGAAGGGCATCAAGGAATCTTTGTGTTGTCTGTGAATTTATAGCACGACTTTTGATGTTCCTTGGTTGGGGTCTGAGCAGATTATTTGTTGCAATTGCAAACGTAATAAAATGGTGGTCCGATAGTCCAGGATTATGAGGAAAAACATTAAGATCCACAACATTTATTCCATGGGACAAAACTAGGTCCAGCGTATGACTGTGACAGTGAGTGGGTCCAGAGACATGTTGGACAAAACCCACTGAGTCGATGATGGCTCCAAAAGCCTTTTGGAGTGGGTCTGTGGACTTTTCCATGTGAATATTAAAGTCACCAAAGATTAGAATATTATCTGCAATGACTACAAGGTCTGATAGGAATTCAGGGAACTCAGTGAGAAACGCTGTATATGGCCCAGGAGGCCTGTAAACAGTAGCTATAAAAAGTGATTGAGTAGGCTGCATAGATTTCATGACTAGAAGCTCAAAAGACAAAAACGTCATTTTTTTTTTTTTGTAAATTGAAATTTGCTATCGTAAATGTTAGCAACACCTCCGCCTTTGCGGGATGCACGGGGATATGGTCACTAGTGTAGCCAGGAGGTGAGGCCTCATTTAACACAGTAAATTCATCAGGCTTAAGCCATGTTTCAGTCAGGCCAATCACATCAAGATTATGATCAGTGATTAGTTCATTGACTATAATTGCCTTTGAAGTAAGGGATCTAACATTAAGTAGCCCTATTTTGAGATGTGAGGTATCATGATCTCTTTCAGTAATGACAGGAATGGAGGTGGTCTTTATCCTAGTGAGATTGCTAAGGCGAACACCGCCATGTTTAGTTTTGCCCAACCTAGGTCGAGGCACAGACACGGTCTCAATGGTGATAGCTGAGCTGACTACACTGACTATGCTAGTGGCAGACTCCACTATGCTGGCAGGCTGGCTAATAGCCTGCTGCCTGGCCTGCACCCTATTTCATTGTGGAGCTAGAGGAGTTAGAGCCCTGTCTATGTTGGCAGATAAGATGAGAGCACCCTCCAGCTAGGATGGAGTCCGTCACTCCTCAGCAGGTCAGGCTTGGTCCTGTTTGTGGGTGAGTCCCAGAAAGAGGGCCAATTATCTACAAATTCTATCTTTTGGGAGGGGCAGAAAACAGTTTTCAACCAGCGATTGAGTTGTGAGACTCTGCTGTAGAGCTCATCACTCCCCTAACTGGGAGGGGGCCAGAGACAATTACTCGATGCCGACACATCTTTCTAGCTGATATGCACGCAGAAGCTATGTTGCGCTTGGTGATCTCTGACTGTTTCATCCTAACATCGTTGGTGCCGACGTGGATAACAATATCTCTATACTCTCTACACTCGCCAGTTTTAGCTTTAGCCAGCACCATCTTCAGATTAGCCTTAACGTCGGTAGCCCTGCCCCGGGTAAACAGTGTATGATCGCTGGATGATTCGCTTTAAGTCTAATACTGCGGGTAATGGAGTCGCCAATGACTAGAGTTTTCAATTTGTCAGAGCTAATGGTGGGAAGCTTCGGCGTCTCAGACCCCGTAACGGGAGGAGTAGAGACCAGAGAAGACTCGGTCTCTGACTCCGACCCGCTGCTTAATGGGGAAAACCGGTTGAAAGTTTCTGTCTGCTGAATGAGCGACACCGGTTGAGCGTTCCTACAGCATTTCCTTCCAGAAACCGTGAGAAAGTTGTCCGGCTGCGGGGACTGTGCCAGGGGATTTATACTACTATCTGTACTTACTGGTGGCACAGACGCTGTTTCATCCTTTCCTACACTGAAATTACCCTTGCCTAACGATTGCGTCTGAAGCTGGGCTTGCAGTACAGCTATCCTCGCCGTAAGGCGAGCACAGCGGCTGCAATTAGAAGGCATCATGTTAATGTTACTACTTAGCTTCGGCTGTTGGAGGTCCTGACGAATCGTGTCCAGATAAAGCGTCCGGAGTGAAAAGTTGAGGAAAAATAAATAAATATATGAAAGGTAATTAAAAAGTGAAACCCGTAAAGTTGTCAGGTAGCAAAATAGGTTGGCAACAAAACGCACAGCAATTCGAAAACAAGCCTGCAAGTTGTGACCGGAAATGACGTAATGACAATGGTCTACTTATATCTAGCTGGCCTGTTATAATCTAACAGAGACAGTAGATCTAGCTGGTCTGTCATTATATAATAGAGACAGTAGATCTAGCTGGTCTGTTATAATATAACAGAGACAGTAGATCTAGCTGGTCTGTCAGAAAATAATAGAGACAGTAGATCTAGCTGGTCTGTCAAAGTATAATAGAGACAGTAGATCTCGCTGGTGTGTCATAATATAATAGAGACAGTAGATCTAGCTGGTCTGTCATTATATAATAGAGACAGTATATCTACCTGGTCTGTCATAATATAATAGAGACAGTAGATCTACCTGGTCTGTCATAATATAATAGATACAGTAGATCTAGCTGGTCTGTCATAATATTTTAGAGACAGTAGATCTAGCTGGTCTGTCATAATATAACAGAGACAGTAGATCTCGCTGGTCTGTCATAATATACTAGAGACATAGAGACAGTAGATCTAGCTGCTCTGGCATAATACAATAGAGACAGTAGATCTAGCTGGTCTGTTATAATATAACAAAGACAGTAGATCTAGCTGGTCTGTCATAATATAATAGAGTCAGTATATCTACCTGTCATTATATAATAGAGACAGTAGATCTAGCTGGTCTGTTATAATATAACAGAGACAGTAGATCTAGCTGGTCTGTCATAATATAATAGAGACAGTAGATCTAGCTGGTCTGTCATAATATAATAGAGACAGTATATCTACCTGGTCTGTCATAATATAATAGTGACAGTAGATCTAGCTGGTCTGTCATAATATAATAGAGACAGTAGATCTAGCTGGTCTGTCATAATATAATAGAGACAGCAGATCTACCCAATAGAGACATAGAGACAGTAGATCTAGCTGGTCTGTCATCATATAATAGAGACAGTAGATCTAGCTGGTCTGTCAAATTATAATAGAGACGGTAGATCTAGCTGGTCTGTCATAATATTTTAGAGACAGTAGATCTAGCTGGTCTCTCGTAATATAACAGAGACAGTAGATCTAGCTGGTCTATCATAATATAATAGAGACAGTAGATCTAGCTGGTCTGTCAAAGTATAATAGAGACGATAGATCTAGCTGGTATGTCATAATATAATAGAGACAGTAGATCTAGCTGGTATGTCATACAATAGAGACAGTAGATCTAGCTGGTCGGTCATAATATAATAGAGACATAGAGACAGTAGCTCTAGCTGGTCTGTCATAATATAATAGAGACAGTAGATCTAGCTGGTCTGTCATAATATAATAGAGACAGTAGATCTATCTGGTCTGTCATAATATAATAGAGACAGTAGATCTAGCTGGTCTGTTATAATATAACAGAGACAGTAGATCTAGCTGGTCTGTCAGAAAATAATAGAGACAGTAGATCTAGTTCGTCTGTCATATTATAATAGAGACAGTAGATCTAGCTGATTTGTCATAATATAATAGAGACGGTAGATCTAGCTTGTCTCTCATAATATAATAGAGACAGTAGATCTAGCTGGTCTGTCAAAGTATAATAGAGACAGTAGATCTAGCTGGTTTGTCATAATATAATAGAGATGGTAGATCTAGCTGGTCTCTCATAATATAATAGAGACAGTAGATCTAGCTGGTCTGTCAAAGTATAATAGAGACAGTAGATCTAGCTGGTTTGTCATAATATAATAGAGACAATAGATCTAGCTGGTCTGTCATTATATAATAGAGACAGTAGATCTACCTGGTCTGTCATAATATAATAGAGACAGTAGATCTAGCTGGTCTCTCATAATATAATAGAGACAGTAGATCTAGCTGGTCTGTCATAATATAATAGAGACGGTAGATCTAGCTGGTCTCTCATAATATAATAGATACAGTAGATCTAGCTGGTCTGTCATAATATTTTAGAGACAGTAGATCTAGCTGGTCTGTCATAATATAACAGAGACAGTAGATCTCGCTGGTCTGTCATAATATACTAGAGACATAGAGACAGTAGATCTAGCTGCTCTGGCATAATACAATAGAGACAGTAGATCTAGCTGGTCTGTTATAATATAACAAAGACAGTAGATCTAGCTGGTCTGTCATAATATAATAGAGTCAGTATATCTACCTGTCATTATATAATAGAGACAGTAGATCTAGCTGGTCTGTTATAATATAACAGAGACAGTAGATCTAGCTGGTCTGTCATAATATAATAGAGACAGTAGATCTAGCTGGTCTGTCATAATATAATAGAGACAGTATATCTACCTGGTCTGTCATAATATAATAGTGACAGTAGATCTAGCTGGTCTGTCATAATATAATAGAGACAGTAGATCTAGCTGGTCTGTCATAATATAATAGAGACAGCAGATCTACCCAATAGAGACATAGAGACAGTAGATCTAGCTGGTCTGTCATCATATAATAGAGACAGTAGATCTAGCTGGTCTGTCAAATTATAATAGAGACGGTAGATCTAGCTGGTCTGTCATAATATTTTAGAGACAGTAGATCTAGCTGGTCTCTCGTAATATAACAGAGACAGTAGATCTAGCTGGTCTATCATAATATAATAGAGACAGTAGATCTAGCTGGTCTGTCAAAGTATAATAGAGACGATAGATCTAGCTGGTATGTCATAATATAATAGAGACATAGAGACAGTAGCTCTAGCTGGTCTGTCATAATATAATAGAGACAGTAGATCTAGCTGGTCTGTCAAAGTATAATACAGACAGTAGATCTAGCTGGTTTGTCATAATATAATAGAGACAGTAGATCTAGCTGGTCTGTCAATATATAATAGAGACAGTATATCAAATCAAATCAAATCAAATTTATTTATATAGCCCTTCGTACATCAGCTGATATCTCAAAGTGCTGTACAGAAACCCAGCCTAAAACCCCAAACAGCAAACAATGCAGGTGTAAAAGCACGGTGGCTAGGAAAACTCCCTAGAAAGGCCAAAACCTAGGAAGAAACCTAGAGAGGAACCGGGCTATGTGGGGTGGCCAGTCCTCTTCTGGCTGTGCCGGGTAGAGATTATAACAGAACATGACCAAGATGTTCAAATGTTCATAAATGACCAGCATGGTCGAATAATAATAAGGCAGAACAGTTGAAACTGGAGCAGCAGCACAGTCAGGTGGACTGGGGACAGCAAGGAGCCTTCATGTCAGGTAGTCCTGGGGCACGGTCCTAGGGCTCAGGTCAGTTGAAACTGGAGCAGGAGCATGGCCAGGTGGACTGGGGACAGCAAGGAGTCCTCATGTCAGGTAGTCCTGGGACATGGTCCTAGGGCTCAGGTCCTCCGAGAGAGAGAAAGAAAGAGAGAAGGAGAGAATTAGAGAACGCACACTTAGATTCACACAGGACACCGAATAGGACAGGAGAAGTACTCCAGATATAACAAACTGACCCTAGCCCCCCGACACATAAACTACTGCAGCATAAATACTGGAGGCTGAGACAGGAGGGGTCAGGAGACACTGTGGCCCCATCCGAGGACACCTCCGGACAGGGCCAAACAGGAAGGATATAACCCCACCCACTTTGCCAAAGCACATCCCCCACACCACTAGAGGGATATCTTCAACCACCAACTTACCATCCTGAGACAAGGCCGAGTATAGCCCACAAAGATCTCCGCCACAGTACAACCCAAGGGGGGGGGGCAACCCAGACAGGCCGACCACAACAGTGAATCAACCCACCCAGGTGACGCACCCCCCCAGGGACGGCACGAGAGAGCCCCAGCAAGCCAGTGACTCAGCCCCGTAACAGGGTTAGAGGCAGAGAATCCCAGTGGAAAGAGGGGAACCGGCCAGGCAGAGACAGCAAGGGCGGTTCGTTGCTCCAGAGCCTTTCCGTTCACCTTCCCACTCCTGGGCCAGACTACACTCAATCATATGACCCACTGAAGAGATGAGTCTTCAGTAAAGACTTAAAGGTTGAGACCGAGTTTGCGTCTCTGACATGGGTAGGCAGACCGTTCCATAAAAATGGAGCTCTATAGGAGAAAGCCCTGCCTCCAGCTGTTTGCTTAGAAATTCTAGGGACAATTAGGAGGCCTGCGTCTTGTGACCGTAGCGTACGTGTAGGTATGTACGGCAGGACCAAATCAGAGAGGTAGGTAGGAGCAAGCCCATGTAATGCTTTGTAGGTTAGCAGTAAAACCTTGAAATCAGCCCTTGCTTTGACAGGAAGCCAGTGTAGAGAGGCTAGCACTGGAGTAATATGATCAAATTTTTTGGTTCTAGTCAGGATTCTAGCAGCCGTATTTAGCACTAACTGAAGTTTATTTAGTGCTTTATCCGGGTAGCCGGAAAATAGAGCATTGCAGTAGTCTAACCTAGAAGTGACAAAAGCATGGATTAATTTTTCTGCATCATTTTTGGACAGAAAGTTTCTGATTTTTGCAATGTTACGTAGATGGAAAAAAGCTGTCCTCGAAATGGTCTTGATATGTTCTTCAAAAGAGAGATCAGGGTCCAGAGTAACGCCGAGGTCCTTCACAGTTTTATTTGAGACGACTGTACAACCATTAAGATTAATTGTCAGATTCAACAGAAGATCTCTTTGTTTCTTGGGACCTAGAACAAGCATCTCTGTTTTGTCCGAGTTTAATAGTAGAAAGTTTGCAGCCATCCACTTCCTTATGTCTGAAACACATGCTTCTAGCGAGGGCAATTTTGGGGCTTCACCATGTTTCATTGAAATGTACAGCTGTGTGTCATCCGCATAGCAGTGAAAGTTTACATTATGTTTTCGAATAACATCCCCAAGAGGTAAAATATATAGTGAAAACAATAGTGGTCCTAAAACAGAACCTTGAGGAACACCGAAATGTACAGTTGATTTGTCAGAGGACAAACCATTCACAGAGACAAACTGATATCTTTCCGACAGATAAGATCTAAACCAGGCCAGAACTTGTCCGTGTAGACCAATTTGGGTTTCCAATCTCTCCAAAAGAATGTGGTGATCGATGGTATCAAAAGCAGCACTAAGGTCTAGGAGCACGAGGACAGATGCAGAGCTCGGTCCGATGCCATTAAAATGTCATTTACCACCTTCACAAGTGCCGTCTCAGTGCTATGATGGGGTCTAAAACCAGACTGAAGCATTTCGTATACATTGTTTGTCTTCAGGAAGGCAGTGAGTTGCTGCGCAACAGCCTTCTCTAAAATCTTTGAGAGGAATGGAAGATTCGATATAGGCCGATAGTTTTTATATTTTCTGGGTCAAGGTTTGGCTTTTTCAAGAGAGGCTTTATTACTGCCACTTTTAGTGAGTTTGGTACACATCCAGTGGATAGAGAGCCGTTTATTATGTTCAACATAGGAGGGCCAAGCACAGGAAGCAGCTCTTTCAGTAGTTTAGTTGGAATAGGGTCCAGTATACAGCTTGAAGGTTTAGAGGCCATGATTATTTTCATCATTGTGTCAAGAGATATAGTACTAAAACACTTGAGCGTCTCTCTTGATCCTAGGTCCTGGCAGAGTTGTGCAGACTCAGGACAACTGAGGTTTGGAGGAATACGCAGGTTTAAAGAGGAGTCCGTAATTTGCTTTCTAATAATCATAATCTTTTCCTCAAAGAAGTTCATGAATTTATCACTGCTAAAGTGAAAGTCATCCTCTCTTGGGGAATGCTGCTTTTTAGTTAGCTTTTCCACAGTATCAAAAAGGAATTTCGGATTGTTCTTATTTTCCTCAATTAAGTTAGAAAAATAGGACGATCGAGCAGCAGTAAGGGCTCTTCGGTACTGCACGGTACCGTCCTTCCAAGCTAGTCGGAAGACTTCCAGTTTGGTGTGGCGCCATTTCCGTTCCAATTTTCTGGAAGCTTGCTTCAGAGCTCGGGTATTTTCTGTGTACCAGGGAGCTAGTTTCTTATGAGACATTTTTTAGTTTTTAGGGGTGCAACTGCATCTAGGGTATTGCGCAAGGTTAAATTGAGATCCTCAGTTAGGTGGTTAACGGATTTTTGTCCTCTGGCGTCCTTGGGTAGGCAGAGGGAGTCTGGAAGGGCATCAAGGAATCTTTGTGTTGTCTGTGAATTTATAGCACGACTTTTGATGTTCCTTGGTTGGGGTCTGAGCAGATTATTTGTTGCAATTGCAAACGTAATAAAATGGTGGTCCGATAGTCCAGGATTATGAGGAAAACATTAAGATCCACAACATTTATTCCATGGGACAAAACTAGGTCCAGCGTATGACTGTGACAGTGAGTGGGTCCAGAGACATGTTGGACAAAACCCACTGAGTCGATGATGGCTCCAAAAGCCTTTTGGAGTGGGTCTGTGGACTTTTCCATGTGAATATTAAAGTCACCAAAGATTAGAATATTATCTGCAATGACTACAAGGTCTGATAGGAATTCAGGGAACTCAGTGAGAAACGCTGTATATGGCCCAGGAGGCCTGTAAACAGTAGCTATAAAAAGTGATTGAGTAGGCTGCATAGATTTCATGACTAGAAGCTCAAAAGACAAAAACGTCATTTTTTTTTTTTTGTAAATTGAAATTTGCTATCGTAAATGTTAGCAACACCTCCGCCTTTGCGGGATGCACGGGGATATGGTCACTAGTGTAGCCAGGAGGTGAGGCCTCATTTAACACAGTAAATTCATCAGGCTTAAGCCATGTTTCAGTCAGGCCAATCACATCAAGATTATGATCAGTGATTAGTTCATTGACTATAATTGCCTTTGAAGTAAGGGATCTAACATTAAGTAGCCCTATTTTGAGATGTGAGGTATCATGATCTCTTTCAGTAATGACAGGAATGGAGGTGGTCTTTATCCTAGTGAGATTGCTAAGGCGAACACCGCCATGTTTAGTTTTGCCCAACCTAGGTCGAGGCACAGACACGGTCTCAATGGTGATAGCTGAGCTGACTACACTGACTATGCTAGTGGCAGACTCCACTATGCTGGCAGGCTGGCTAATAGCCTGCTGCCTGGCCTGCACCCTATTTCATTGTGGAGCTAGAGGAGTTAGAGCCCTGTCTATGTTGGCAGATAAGATGAGAGCACCCTCCAGCTAGGATGGAGTCCGTCACTCCTCAGCAGGTCAGGCTTGGTCCTGTTTGTGGGTGAGTCCCAGAAAGAGGGCCAATTATCTACAAATTCTATCTTTTGGGAGGGGCAGAAAACAGTTTTCAACCAGCGATTGAGTTGTGAGACTCTGCTGTAGAGCTCATCACTCCCCTAACTGGGAGGGGGCCAGAGACAATTACTCGATGCCGACACATCTTTCTAGCTGATATGCACGCAGAAGCTATGTTGCGCTTGGTGATCTCTGACTGTTTCATCCTAACATCGTTGGTGCCGACGTGGATAACAATATCTCTATACTCTCTACACTCGCCAGTTTTAGCTTTAGCCAGCACCATCTTCAGATTAGCCTTAACGTCGGTAGCCCTGCCCCGGGTAAACAGTGTATGATCGCTGGATGATTCGCTTTAAGTCTAATACTGCGGGTAATGGAGTCGCCAATGACTAGAGTTTTCAATTTGTCAGAGCTAATGGTGGGAAGCTTCGGCGTCTCAGACCCCGTAACGGGAGGAGTAGAGACCAGAGAAGACTCGGTCTCTGACTCCGACCCGCTGCTTAATGGGGAAAACCGGTTGAAAGTTTCTGTCTGCTGAATGAGCGACACCGGTTGAGCGTTCCTACAGCATTTCCTTCCAGAAACCGTGAGAAAGTTGTCCGGCTGCGGGGACTGTGCCAGGGGATTTATACTACTATCTGTACTTACTGGTGGCACAGACGCTGTTTCATCCTTTCCTACACTGAAATTACCCTTGCCTAACGATTGCGTCTGAAGCTGGGCTTGCAGTACAGCTATCCTCGCCGTAAGGCGAGCACAGCGGCTGCAATTAGAAGGCATCATGTTAATGTTACTACTTAGCTTCGGCTGTTGGAGGTCCTGACGAATCGTGTCCAGATAAAGCGTCCGGAGTGAAAAAGTTGAGGAAAAAATAAATAAATATATGAAAGGTAATTAAAAAGTGAAACCCGTAAAGTTGTCAGGTAGCAAAATAGGTTGGCAACAAAACGCACAGCAATTCGAAAACAAGCCTGCAAGTTGTGACCGGAAATGACGTAATGACAATGGTCTACTTATATCTAGCTGGCCTGTTATAATCTAATAGAGACAGTAGATCTAGCTGGTCTGTCATTATATAATAGAGACAGTAGATCTAGCTGGTCTGTTATAATATAACAGAGACAGTAGATCTAGCTGGTCTGTCAGAAAATAATAGAGACAGTAGATCTAGCTGGTCTGTCAAAGTATAATAGAGACAGTAGATCTCGCTGGTGTGTCATAATATAATAGAGACAGTAGATCTAGCTGGTCTGTCATTATATATAATAGAGACAGTATATCTACCTGGTCTGTCATAATATAATAGAGACAGTAGATCTACCTGGTCTGTCATAATATAATAGATACAGTAGATCTAGCTGGTCTGTCATAATATTTTAGAGACAGTAGATCTAGCTGGTCTGTCATAATATAACAGAGACAGTAGATCTCGCTGGTCTGTCATAATATACTAGAGACATAGAGACAGTAGATCTAGCTGCTCTGGCATAATACAATAGAGACAGTAGATCTAGCTGGTCTGTTATAATATAACAAAGACAGTAGATCTAGCTGGTCTGTCATAATATAATAGAGTCAGTATATCTACCTGTCATTATATAATAGAGACAGTAGATCTAGCTGGTCTGTTATAATATAACAGAGACAGTAGATCTAGCTGGTCTGTCATAATATAATAGAGACAGTAGATCTAGCTGGTCTGTCATAATATAATAGAGACAGTATATCTACCTGGTCTGTCATAATATAATAGTGACAGTAGATCTAGCTGGTCTGTCATAATATAATAGAGACAGTAGATCTAGCTGGTCTGTCATAATATAATAGAGACAGCAGATCTACCCAATAGAGACATAGAGACAGTAGATCTAGCTGGTCTGTCATCATATAATAGAGACAGTAGATCTAGCTGGTCTGTCAAATTATAATAGAGACGGTAGATCTAGCTGGTCTGTCATAATATTTTAGAGACAGTAGATCTAGCTGGTCTCTCGTAATATAACAGAGACAGTAGATCTAGCTGGTCTATCATAATATAATAGAGACAGTAGATCTAGCTGGTCTGTCAAAGTATAATAGAGACGATAGATCTAGCTGGTATGTCATAATATAATAGAGACATAGAGACAGTAGCTCTAGCTGGTCTGTCATAATATAATAGAGACAGTAGATCTAGCTGGTCTGTCAAAGTATAATACAGACAGTAGATCTAGCTGGTTTGTCATAATATAATAGAGACAGTAGATCTAGCTGGTCTGTCAATATATAATAGAGACAGTATATCTAGCTGGCCTGTTATAATCTAACAGAGACAGTAGATCTAGCTGGTCTGTCATTATATAATAGAGACAGTAGATCTAGCTGGTCTGTTATAATATAACAGAGACAGTAGATCTAGCTGGTCTGTCAGAAAATAATAGAGACAGTAGATCTAGCTGGTCTGTCAAAGTATAATAGAGACAGTAGATCTCGCTGGTGTGTCATAATATAATAGAGACAGTAGATCTAGCTGGTCTGTCATTATATAATAGAGACAGTATATCTACCTGGTCTGTCATAATATAATAGAGACAGTAGATCTACCTGGTCTGTCATAATATAATAGAGACAGTAGATCTAGCTGGTCTATCATAATATAATAGAGACAGTAGATCTACCTGGTCTGTCATAATATTTTAGAGACAGTAGATCTACCTGGTCTGTCATAATATAATAGAGACAGTAGATCTAGCTGGTCTGTCAAATTCTAATAGAGACGGTAGATCTAGCTGGTCTGTCATAATATTTTAGAGACAGTAGATCTACCTGGTCTGTGATAAATAATAGAGACAGTAGATCTAGCTGGTCTGTCATAATATAATAGAGACAGTTGATCTAGCTGGTCTGTCATAATATAATAGAGACAGTAGATCTAGCTGGTATGTCATACAATAGAGACAGTAGATCTAGCTGGTCGGTCATAATATAATAGAGACAGTAGATCTAGCTGGTCTGTCATAATATAATAGAGACAGTAGATCTATCTGGTCTGTCATAATATAATATAGACAGTATATCTATCTGGTCTGTCAAAATATACTAGAGACAGTAGATATATCTAGTCTCTCATAATATAATAGAGACAGTAGATCTAGCTGGTCTGTCATAATATAACAGAGACAGTAGATCTCGCTGGTCTGTCATAATATACTAGAGACATAGAGACAGTAGATCTAGCTGCTCTGGCATAATACAATAGAGACAGTAGATCTAGCTGGTCTGTTATAATATAACAGAGACAGTAGATCTAGCTTGTCTGTCATAATATAATAGAGACAGTTGATCTACCTGGTCTGTCATAATATAATAGAGACAGTAGATCTAGCTGGTCTGTCATAATATAATAGAGACAGTAGATCTATCTGGTCTGTCATAATAAAATATAGACAGTATATCTATCTGGTCTGTCAAAATATACTAGAGACAGTAGATATATCTAGTCTCTCATAATATAATAGAGACAGTAGATCTAGCTGGTCTGTCATAATATAACAGAGACAGTAGATCTCGCTGGTCTGTCATAATATACTAGAGACATAGAGACAGTAGATCTAGCTGCTCTGGCATAATACAATAGAGACAGTAGATCTAGCTGGTCTGTTATAATATAACAGAGACAGTAGATCTAGCTGGTCTGTCATAATATAATAGAGTCAGTAGATCTAGCTGGTCTGTCATAATATAATAGAGACAGTAGATCTAGCTGGTCTGTCATAATATAATAGTGACAGTAGATCTAGCTGGTCTGTCATAATATAATAGAGACAGTAGATCTAGCTGGTCTGTCATAATATAATAGAGACAGCAGATCTACCCAATAGAGACATAGAGACAGTAGATCTAGCTGGTCTGTCATCATATAATAGAGACAGTAGATCTAGCTGGTCTGTCAAATTATAATAGAGACGGTAGATCTAGCTGGTCTGTCATAATATTTTAGAGACAGTAGATCTACCTGGTCTGTGATAAATAATAGAGACAGTAGATCTAGCTGGTCTGTCATAATATAATAGAGACAGTTGATCTACCTGGTCTGTCATAATATAATAGAGACAGTAGATCTAGCTGGTATGTCATACAATAGAGACAGTAGATCTAGCTGGTCGGTCATAATATAATAGAGACATAGAGACAGTAGCTCTAGCTGGTCTGTCATAATATAATAGAGACAGTAGATCTAGCTGGTCTGTCATAATATAATAGAGACAGTAGATCTATCTGGTCTGTCATAATATAATATAGACAGTATATCTATCTGGTCTGTCAAAATATACTAGAGACAGTAGATATATCTAGTCTCTCATAATATAATAGAGACAGTAGATCTAGCTGGTCTGTCATAATATAACAGAGACAGTAGATCTCGCTGGTCTGTCATAATATACTAGAGACATAGAGACAGTAGATCTAGCTGCTCTGGCATAATACAATAGAGACAGTAGATCTAGCTGGTCTGTTATAATATAACAGAGACAGTAGATCTAGCTTGTCTGTCATAATATAATAGAGTCAGTATATCTACCTGTCATTATATAATAGAGACAGTAGATCTAGCTGGTCTGTTATAATATAACAGAGACAGTAGATCTAGCTGGTCTGTCATAATATAATAGAGACAGTAGATCTAGCTGGTCTGTCATAATATAATAGAGACAGTATATCTACCTGGTCTGTCATAATATAATAGTGACAGTAGATCTAGCTGGTCTGTCATAATATAATAGAGACAGTAGATCTAGCTGGTCTGTCATAATATAATAGAGACAGCAGATCTACCAATAGAGACATAGAGACAGTAGATCTAGCTGGTCTGTCATCATATAATAGAGACAGTAGATCTAGCTGGTCTGTCAAATTATAATAGAGACGGTAGATCTAGCTGGTCTGTCATAATATTTTAGAGACAGTAGATCTAGCTGGTCTCTCAGAATATAACAGAGACAGTAGATCTAGCTGGTCTATCATAATATAATAGAGACAGTAGATCTAGCTGGTCTGTCAAAGTATAATAGAGACGATAGATCTAGCTGGTATGTCATAATATAATAGAGACATAGAGACAGTAGCTCTAGCTGGTCTGTCATAATATAATAGAGACAGTAGATCTAGCTGGTCTGTCAAATATAATACAGACAGTAGATCTAGCTGGTTTGTCATAATATAATAGAGACAGTAGATCTAGCTGGTCTGTCAATATATAATAGAGACAGTATATCTAGCTGGCCTGTTATAATCTAACAGAGACAGTAGATCTAGCTGGTCTGTCATTATATAAATAGAGACAGTAGATCTAGCTGGTCTGTTATAATATAACAGAGACAGTAGATCTAGCTGGTCTGTCAGAAAATAATAGAGACAGTAGATCTAGCTGGTCTGTCAAAATATAATAGAGACAGTAGATCTAGCTGGTCTGTCATAATATAATAGAGACAGTAGATCTAGCTGGTCTGTCATTATATAATAGAGACAGTAGATCTACCTGGTCTGTCATAATATAATAGAGACAGTAGATCTACCTGGTCTGTCATAATATAATAGAGACAGTAGATCTAGCTGGTCTGTCATAATATAATAGAGACAGTAGATCTACCTGGTCTGTCATAATATTTTAGAGACAGTAGATCTACCTGGTCTGTCATAATATAATAGAGACAGTAGATCTAGCTGGTCTGTCAAATATAATAGAGACAGTAGATCTAGCTGGTCTGTCATAATATTTTAGAGACAGTAGATCTACCTGGTCTGTCATAATATAATAGAGACAGTAGATCTAGCTGGTCTGTCATAATATAATAGAGACAGTAGATCTAGCTGGTCTGTCATAATATAATAGAGACAGTAGATCTAGCTGGTCTGTCATAATATAATAGAGACAGTAGATCTAGCTGGTCTGTCATAATATAATAGAGACACTGAGACAGTAGATCTAGCTGGTCTGTCATAATATAATAGAGACAGTAGATCTAGCTGGTCTGTCATAATATAATAGAGACAGTAGATCTATCTGGTCTGTCATAATATAATATAGACAGTATATCTATCTGGTCTGTCAAAATATACTAGAGACAGTAGATATATCTGGTCTCTCATAATATAATAGAGACAGTAGATCTAGCTGGTCTGTCATAATATAATAGAGACAGTAGATCTAGCTGGTCTGTCATAATATAATAGAGACAGTAGATCTACCTGGTCTGTCATAATATAATAGAGACAGTAGATCTAGCTGGTCTGTCATAATATAATAGAGACAGTAGATCTAGCTGGTCTGGCATAATATAATAGAGACAGTAGATCTACCTGGTCTGTCATAATATTTAGAGACAGTAGATCTAGCTGGTCTGTCATAATATAATAGAGACAGTAGATCTAGCTGGTCTGTCATAATATAATAGAGACAGTAGATCTAGCTGGTCTGTCATAATATAATAGAGACAGTAGATCTAGCTGGTCTGTCATAATATAATAGAGACAGTAGATCTAGCTGGTCTGTCATAATATAATAGAGACATAGAGACAGTAGATCTAGCTGGTCTGTCATAATATAATAGAGACAGTAGATCTAGCTGGTCTGTCATAATATAATAGAGACAGTAGATCTAGCTGGTCTGTCATAATATAATAGAGACAGTAGATCTAGCTGGTCTGTCATAATATAATAGAGACAGTAGATCTAGCTGGTCTGTCATAATATAATAGAGACAGTAGATCTAGCTGGTCTGTCATAATATAATAGAGTCAGTATATCTAGCTGGTCTGTCATAATATAATAGAGACAGTAGATCTAGCTGGTCTGTCATAATATAATAGAGACAGTAGATCTAGCTGGTCTGTCATAATATAATAGAGACAGTAGATCTAGCTGGTCTGTCATAATATAATAGAGACAGTAGATCTACCTGGTCTGTCATAATATAATAGAGACAGTAGATCTAGCTGGTCTGTCATAATATAATAGAGACAGTAGATCTACATGGTCTGTCATAATATAATAGAGACAGCAGATCTACCTAATAGAGACATAGAGACAGTAGATCTAGCTGGTCTGTCATCATATAATAGAGACAGTCGATCTAGCTGGTCTGTCAAATTATAATAGAGACGGTAGATCTAGCTGGTCTGTCATAATATTTTAGAGACAGTAGATCTAGCTGGTCTCTCATAATATAACAGAGACAGTAGATCTAGCTGGTCTATCATAATATAATAGAGACAGTAGATCTAGCTGGTCTGTCAAAGTATAATAGAGACGATAGATCTAGCTGGTATGTCATAATATAATAGAGACATAGAGACAGTAGCTCTAGCTGGTCTGTCATAATATAATAGAGACAGTAGATCTAGCTGGTCTGTCAAAGTATAATACAGACAGTAGATCTAGCTGGTTTGTCATAATATAATAGAGACAGTAGATCTAGCTGGTCTGTCAATATATAATAGAGACAGTATATCTAGCTGGCCTGTTATAATATAACAGAGACAGTAGATCTAGCTGGTCTGTCATTATATAATAGAGACAGTAGATCTAGCTGGTCTGTTATAATATAACAGAGACAGTAGATCTAGCTGGTCTGTCAGAAAATAATAGAGACAGTAGATCTAGCTGGTCTGTCAAATATAATAGAGACAGTAGATCTAGCTGGTCTGTCATAATATAATAGAGACAGTAGATCTAGCTGGTCTGTCATTATATAATAGAGACAGTATATCTAGCTGGTCTGTCATAATATAATAGAGACAGTAGATCTACCTGGTCTGTCATAATATAATAGAGACAGTAGATCTAGCTGGTCTATCATAATATAATAGAGACAGTAGATCTACCTGGTCTGTCATAATATTTTAGAGACAGTAGATCTAGCTGGTCTGTCATAATATAATAGAGACAGTAGATCTAGCTGGTCTGTCAAATATAATAGAGACGGTAGATCTAGCTGGTCTGTCATAATATTTTAGAGACAGTAGATCTACCTGGTCTGTGATAATATAATAGAGACAGTAGATCTAGCTGGTCTGTCATAATATAATAGAGACAGTAGATCTAGCTGGTCTGTCATAATATAATAGAGACAGTAGATCTAGCTGGTCTGTCATACTATAATAGAGACAGTAGATCTAGCTGGTCTGTCATAATATAATAGAGACTTAGAGACAGTTGATCAAGCTCGTCCGTCATAACATAATAGAGACAGTAGATCTAGCTGGTCTGTCATGGTATAACAGAGACAGTAGATCTAGCTGGTCTGTCATAATATAATATAGACAGTAGATCTAGCTGGTCTGTCATAATATAATAGAGACAGTTGATCTATCTGGTCTATCATAATATAATAGAGACAGTAGATCGAGCTGCTATGTCATAATATAATAGAGACAGTAGATCTAGCTGGTCTATCATAATATAATAGAGACAGTAGATCTAGCTGGTCTGTCATAATATAATAGAGACAGTAGATCTAGCTGGTCTGTCATAATATAATAGAGACAGTAGATCTAGCTGGTCTGGCATAATATAATAGAGACAGTAGATCTAGCTGGTCTGTCATAATATAATAGAGACAGTAGATCTACCTGGTCTGTCATAATATAATAGAGACAGTAGATCTAGCTGGTCTGTCATAATATAATAGAGACAGTAGATCTAGCTGGTCTGTCATAATATAATAGAGACAGTAGATCTAGCTGGTCTGTCATAATATAATAGAGACAGTAGATCTAGCTGGTCTGTCATAATATAATAGAGACAGTAGATCTAGCTGGTCTGTCATAATATAATAGAGACAGTAGATCTAGCTGGTCTGTCATAATATAATAGAGACAGTAGATCTAGCTGGTCTGTCATAATATAATAGAGACAGTAGATCTAGCTGGTCTGTCATAATATAATAGAGACAGTAGATCTAGCTGGTCTGTCATAATATAATAGAGACAGTAGATCTAGCTGGTCTGTCATAATATAATAGAGACAGTAGATCTAGCTGGTCTGTCATATATAATAGAGACAGTAGATCTAGCTGGTCTGTCATAATATAATAGAGACAGTAGATCTAGCTGGTCTGTCATAATATAATAGAGACAGTAGATCTAGCTGGTCTGTCATAATATAATAGAGACAGTATATCTATCTGGTCTGTCATAATATAATTGAGACAGTAGATCTAGCTGGTCTGTCATAATATAATAGAGACAGTAGATCTAGCTGGTCTGTCATAATATAATAGAGACAGCAGATCTACCCAATAGAGACATAGAGACAGTAGATCTAGCTGGTCTGTCATCATATAATAGAGACAGTAGATCTAGCTGGTCTGTCAAATTATAATAGAGACAGTAGATCTAGCTGGTCTGTCATAATATTTTAGAGACAGTAGATCTAGCTGGTCTGTCATAATATAACAGAGACAGTAGATCTAGCTGGTCTGTCATAATATAATAGAGACAGTAGATCTAGCTGGTCTGTCATAATATAATAGAGACAGTAGATCTAGCTGGTCTGTCATAATATAATAGAGACACAGAGACAGTAGATCTAGCTGGTCTGTCATAATATAATAGAGACAGTAGATCTAGCTGGTCTGTCAAAGTATAATAGAGACAGTAGATCTAGCTGGTTTGTCATAATATAATAGAGACAGTAGATCTAGCTGGTCTGTCAATATATAATAGAGACAATATATCTAGCTGGCCTGTTATAATCTAACAGAGAAAGTAGATCTAGCTGGTGTGTCATAATATAATAGAGACAGTAGATCTAGCTGGTCTGTCATTATATAATACAGACAGTATATCTACCTGGTCTGTCATAATATAATAGAGACAGTAGATCTATCTGGTCTGTCATAATATAATATAGACAGTAGATCTATCTGTCTCTCATAATATAATAGAGACAGTAGATCTAGCTGGTCTGTCATAATATAATAGAGACAGTAGATCTAGCTGGTCTGTCATAATACAATAGAGACAGTAGATCTAGCTGGTCTGTCATAATATAATAGAGACAGTAGATCTACCTGGTCTGTCATAATATAATAGAGACAGTAGATCTAGCTGGTCTGTCATAATATAATAGAGACAGTAGATCTAGCTGGTCTGGCATAATACAATAGAGACAGTAGATCTACCTGGTCTGTCATAATATAATAGAGACGGTAGATCTAGCTGGTCTCTCATAATATAATAGAGACAGTAGATCTAGCTGGTCTGTCATAATATAATAGAGACAGTAGATCTAGCTGGTCTGTCATAATATAACAGAGACAGTAGATCTAGCTGGTCTGTCATAATATAATAGAGACATAGAGACAGTAGATCTAGCTGGTTTGTCATAATATAATAGAGACGGTAGATCTAGCTTGTCTCTCATAATATAATAGAGACAGTAGATCTAGCTGGTCTGTCAAATTATAATAGAGACGGTAGATCTAGCTGGTCTGTCATAATATTTTAGAGACAGTAGATCTACCTGGTCTGTGATAATATAATAGAGACAGTAGATCTAGCTGGTCTGTCATAATATAATAGAGACAGTCAGTATATCTACCTGTCATATATAATAGAGACAGTAGATCTAGCTGGTCTGTTATAATATAATAGACAAAGTAGATCTAGCTGGTCTGTCATAATAGAATAGAGACAGTAGATCTACCGGGTCTGTCAAAATATAATAGAGACAGTAGATCTAGCTGGTCTGTCATGATATAATAGAGACAATAGATCTAGCTGGTATGCCATAATATGATAGAGACAGTAGATCTAGCTGGTCTGTCATAATATAATAGAGACAGAAGATCTACCCAATAGAGACATAGAGACAGTAGATCTAGTTGGTCTGTCATAATATAATAGACATAGTAGATCTAGCTGGCCTGTCATTATATAATAGAGACAGTAGAACTAGCTGGTCAGTCATAATATAATAGAGACAGTAGATATCGCTGGGCTGTCATAATATGATAGAGACAGTGGATCTACCTGGTCTGTCATAATATAATAGAGACAGTAGATCTAGCTGGTCTGTCAAAGTATAATAGAGACGATAGATCTAGCTGGTCTGTCATAATATAATAGAGACAGAGACAGTAGCTCTAGCTGGTCTGTCATAATATAATAGAGACAGTAGATCTAGCTGGTCTGTCAAAGTATAATACAGACAGTAGATCTAGCTGGTTTGTCATAATATAATAGAGACAGTAGATCTAGCTGGTCTGTCATATATAATAGAGACAGTATATCTAGCTGGTCTGTTATAATATAACAGAGACAGTAGATCTAGCTGGTCTGTCATTATATAATAGAGACAGTAGATCTAGCTGGTCTGTTATAATATAATAGAGACAGTAGATCTAGCTGGTCTGTCAGAAAATAATAGAGACAGTAGATCTAGCTGGTCTGTCAAAGTATAATAGAGACAGTAGATCTCGCTGGTGTGTCATAATATAATAGAGACAGTAGATCTAGCTGGTCTGTCATTATATAATAGAGACAGTAGATCTAGCTGGTCTGTCATAATATAATAGAGACAGTAGATCTACCTGGTCTGTCATAATATAATAGAGACAGTAGATCTAGCTGGTCTGTCATAATATAATAGAGACAGCAGATCTAGCTGGTCTGTCATAATAGAGACAGTAGATCTACCAGGTCTGTCAGAATATAAAAGAGACAGTAGATCTAGCTGGTCTGTCAAATTCTAATAGAGACTGTAGATCTAGCTGGTCTGTCATAATATTATAGAGACAGTAGATCTAGCTGGTCTGTCATAATATAATTGAGACAGTAGATCTCGCTGGTCTGTCATAATATAATAGAGACAGTAGATTTAGCTGGTCTGTCATAATATAATAGAGACAGTAGATCTATCTGGTATATCATAATATAATAGAGACAGTTGATCTAGCTGGTCTGTCATAATATAATAGAGACTTAGAGACAGTAGATCTAGCTCGTCCGTCATAAAATAATAGACACAGTAGATCTAGCTGGTCTGTCATAATATAATAGAGACAGTAGATCTATCTGGTCTGTCATAATATAATAGAGAGAGCAGATATTGCTGGTCTGTCATAATATAATAGAGACAGTAGATTTAGCTGGTCTGTCATAATATAATAGAGACAGTAGATCTAGCTGGTCTGTCATAATATAATAGAGACAGTAGATCTAGCTGGCCTGTCATATTATAATAGAGACAGTAGATCTAGCTGGTCTGTCATAATATAATAGAGACAGTAGATCTAGCTGGTCTGTCATAATATAATAGAGACAGTAGATCTAGCTGGTCTGTCATAATATAATAGAGACAGTAGAGCTAGCTGGTCTGTCATAATATAATAGAGACAGTAGATCTAGCTGGTCTGTCATAATATAATAGAGACAGTAGATCTAGCTGGTCTGTCATAATATAATAGAGACAGTAGATCTAGCTGGTCTGTCATAATATAATAGAGACAGTAGATCTAGCTGGTCTGTCATAATATAATAGAGACAGTAGATCTAGCTGGTCTGTCATAATATAATAGAGACAGTAGATCTAGCTGGTCTGTCATAATATAATAGAGACAGTAGATCTAGCTGGTCTGTCATAATATAATAGAGACAGTAGATCTAGCTGGTCTGTCATAATATAATAGAGACAGTAGATCTAGCTGGTCTGTCATAATATAATAGAGACAGTAGATCTAGCTGGTCTGTCATAATATAATAGAGACAGTAGATCTAGCTGGTCTGTCATAATATAATAGAGACAGTATATCTAGCTGGTCTGTCATTATATAATAGAGACAGTAGATCTAGCTGGTCTGTCATAATATAATAGAGACAGTAGATCTAGCTGGTCTGTCATAATATAATAGAGACAGTAGATCTAGCTGGTCTGTCATAATATAATAGAGACAGTATATCTACCTGGTCTGTCATAATATAATAGAGACAGTAGATCTAGCTGGTCTGTCATAATATAATAGAGACAGTAGATCTAGCTGGTCTGTCATAATATAATAGAGACAGCTGATCTGTCATAATAGAGATAGAGACAGTAGATCTAGCTGGTCTGTCATCATATAATAGAGACAGTAGATCTAGCTGGTCTGTCATAATATAATAGAGACAGTAGATCTAGCTGGTCTGTCATAATATTTTAGAGACAGTAGATCTAGCTGGTCTGTCATAATATAACAGAGACAGTAGATCTAGCTGGTCTATCATAATATAATAGAGACAGTAGATCTAGCTGGTCTGTCATAATATAATAGAGACAGTAGATCTAGCTGGTATGTCATAATATAATAGAGACATAGAGACAGTAGCTCTAGCTGGTCTGTCATAATATAATAGAGACAGTATATCTACCTGGTCTGTCATAATATAATAGAGACAGTAGATCTAGCTGGTCTGTCATAATATAATAGAGACAGTAGATCTAGCTGGTCTGTCATAATATAATAGAGACAGCAGATCTACCTGGTCTGTCATAGAGACATAGAGACAGTAGATCTAGCTGGTCTGTCATCATATAATAGAGACAGTAGATCTAGCTGGTCTGTCAAATTATAATAGAGACGGTAGATCTAGCTGGTCTGTCATAATATTTTAGAGACAGTAGATCTAGCTGGTCTGTCATAATATAACAGAGACAGTAGATCTAGCTGGTCTGTCATAATATAATAGAGACAGTAGATCTAGCTGGTCTGTCAAAGTATAATAGAGACAGTAGATCTAGCTGGTATGTCATAATATAATAGAGACATAGAGACAGTAGCTCTAGCTGGTCTGTCATAATATAATAGAGACAGTAGATCTAGCTGGTCTGTCAAATATAATACAGACAGTAGATCTAGCTGGTTTGTCATAATATAATAGAGACAGTAGATCTAGCTGGTCTGTCAATATATAATAGAGACAGTATATCTAGCTGGCCTGTTATAATCTAACAGAGACAGTAGATCTAGCTGGTCTGTCATTATATAATAGAGACAGTAGATCTAGCTGGTCTGTTATAATATAATAGAGACAGTAGATCTAGCTGGTCTGTCAGAAAATAATAGAGACAGTAGATCTAGCTGGTCTGTCAAAGTATAATAGAGACAGTAGATCTAGCTGGTCTGTCATAATATAATAGAGACAGTAGATCTAGCTGGTCTGTCATTATATAATAGAGACAGTATATCTACCTGGTCTGTCATAATATAATAGAGACAGTAGATCTACCTGGTCTGTCATAATATAATAGAGACAGTAGATCTAGCTGGTCTGTCATAATATAATAGAGACAGTAGATCTACCTGGTCTGTCATAATATTTTAGAGACAGTAGATCTACCTGGTCTGTCATAATATAATAGAGACAGTAGATCTAGCTGGTCTGTCAAATATAATAGAGACGGTAGATCTAGCTGGTCTGTCATAATATAATTAGAGACAGTAGATCTACCTGGTCTGTGATAAATAATAGAGACAGTAGATCTAGCTGGTCTGTCATAATATAATAGAGACAGTTGATCTAGCTGGTCTGTCATAATATAATAGAGACAGTAGATCTAGCTGGTATGTCATACAATAGAGACAGTAGATCTAGCTGGTCGGTCATAATATAATAGAGACATAGAGACAGTAGCTCTAGCTGGTCTGTCATAATATAATAGAGACAGTAGATCTAGCTGGTCTGTCATAATATAATAGAGACAGTAGATCTATCTGGTCTGTCATAATATAATATAGACAGTATATCTATCTGGTCTGTCAAAATATACTAGAGACAGTAGATATATCTAGTCTCTCATAATATAATAGAGACAGTAGATCTAGCTGGTCTGTCATAGTACAATAGAGACAGTAGATCTAGCAGGTCTGTCATATTATAATAGAGACAGTAGATCTACCTGGTCTGTCATAATATAATAGAGACAGTAGATCTAGCTGGTCTGTCATAATATAATAGAGACAGTAGATCTAGCTGGTCTGGCATAATACAATAGAGACAGTAGATCTACCTGGTCTGTCATAATATTTTAGAGACAGTAGATCTACCTGGTCTGTCATAATATAATAGAGACGGTAGATCTAGCTGGTCTCTCATAATATAATAGATACAGTAGATCTAGCTGGTCTGTCATAATATAACAGAGACAGTAGATCTAGCTGGTCTGTCATAATATAACAGAGACAGTAGATCTAGCTGGTCTGTCATAATATAATAGAGACATAGAGACAGTAGATCTAGCTTGTCTGTCATAATATAATAGAGACAGTAGATCTAGCTGGTCTCTCGTAATATAATAGAGACAGTAGATCTAGCTGGTCTATCATAATATAATAGAGAGAGTAGATCTAGCTGGTCTGTCATAATATAATAGAGACAGTATATCTACCTGGTCTGTCATAATATAATAGTGACAGTAGATCTAGCTGGTCTGTCATAATATAATAGAGTCAGTATATCTACCTGTCATTATATAATAGAGACAGTAGATCTAGCTGGTCTGTTATAAAATAACAGAGACAGTAGATCTAGCTGGTCTGTCATAATATAATAGAGACAGTAGATCTAGCTGGTCTGTCATAATATAATAGAGACAGTATATCTACCTGGTCTGTCATAATATAATAGTGACAGTAGATCTAGCTGGTCTGTCATAATATAATAGAGACAGTAGATCTAGCTGGTCTGTCATAATATAATAGAGACAGCAGATCTACCCAATAGAGACATAGAGACAGTAGATCTAGCTGGTCTGTCATCATATAATAGAGACAGTCGATCTAGCTGGTCTGTCAAATTATAATAGAGACGGTAGATCTAGCTGGTCTGTCATAATATTTTAGAGACAGTAGATCTAGCTGGTCTCTCGTAATATAACAGAGACAGTAGATCTAGCTGGTCTATCATAATATAATAGAGACAGTAGATCTAGCTGGTCTGTCAAAGTATAATAGAGACGATAGATCTAGCTGGTATGTCATAATATAATAGAGACATAGAGACAGTAGCTCTAGCTGGTCTGTCATAATATAATAGAGACAGTAGATCTAGCTGGTCTGTCAAATATAATAGAGACAGTAGATCTAGCTGGTTTGTCATAATATAATAGAGACAGTAGATCTAGCTGGTCTGTCAATATATAATAGAGACAGTATATCTAGCTGGTCTGTTATAATATAACAGAGACAGTAGATCTAGCTGGTCTGTCATAATATAATAGAGACAGTAGATCTAGCTGGTCTGTTATAATATAATAGAGACAGTAGATCTAGCTGGTCTGTCAGAAAATAATAGAGACAGTAGATCTAGCTGGTCTGTCATAATATAATAGAGACAGTAGATCTCGCTGGTCTGTCATAATATAATAGAGACAGTAGATCTAGCTGGTCTGTCATTATATAATAGAGACAGTAGATCTACCTGGTCTGTCATAATATAATAGAGACAGTAGATCTACCTGGTCTGTCATAATATAATAGAGACAGTAGATCTAGCTGGTCTATCATAATATAATAGAGACAGTAGATCTACCTGGTCTGTCATAATATAATAGAGACAGTAGATCTAGCTGGTCTGTCATAATATAATAGAGACAGTAGATCTAGCTGGTCTGTCAAATTCTAATAGAGACAGTAGATCTAGCTGGTCTGTCATAATATTTTAGAGACAGTAGATCTACCTGGTCTGTGATAAATAATAGAGACAGTAGATCTAGTTGGTCTGTCATATTATAATAGAGACAGTAGATCTCGCTGGTTTGTCATAATATAATAGAGACGGTAGATCTAGCTTGTCTCTCATAATACAATAGAGACAGTAGATCTAGCTGGTCGGTCATAATATAATAGAGACATAGAGACAGTAGCTCTAGCTGGTCTGTCATAATATAATAGAGACAGTAGATCTAGCTGGTCTGTCATAATATAATACAGACAGCAGATCTATCTGGTCTGTCATAATATAATAGAGACAGTAGATCTATCTGGTCTGTCATAATATAATAGAGACAGTAGATCTAGCTGGTCTGTCATAGTACAATAGAGACAGTAGATCTAGCTGGTCTGTCATAATATAATAGAGACAGTAGATCTAGCTGGTCTGTCATATTATAATAGAGACAGTAGATCTACCTGGTCTGTCATAATATAATAGAGACAGTAGATCTAGCTGGTCTGTCATAATATAATAGAGACAGTAGATCTAGCTGGTCTGTCATAATATAATAGAGACAGTAGATCTAGCTGGTCTGTCATAATATAATAGAGACAGTAGATCTACCTGGTCTGTCATAATATAATAGAGACAGTAGATCTAGCTGGTCTGTCATAATATAATAGAGACAGTAGATCTAGCTGGTCTGTCATAATATAATAGAGACATTGAGACAGTAGATCTAGCTGGTCTGTCATAATATAATAGAGACAGTAGATCTAGCTGGTCTGTCATAATATAATAGAGACAGTAGATCTAGCTGGTCTGTCATAATATAATAGAGACAGTAGATCTAGCTGGTCTGTCATAATTATAATAGAGATGGTAGATCTAGCTGGTCTGTCATAATATTTTAGAGACAGTAGATCTACCTGGTCTGTCATAATATAATAGAGACAGTAGATCTAGCTGGTCTGTCATAATATAATAGAGACAGTAGATCTAGCTGGTCTGTCATAATATAATAGAGACAGTAGATCTAGCTGGTCTGTCATAATATAATAGAGACAGTAGATCTAGCTGGTCTCTCATAATATAATAGAGACAGTAGATCTAGCTGGTCTGTCAAAGTATAATAGAGACAGTAGATCTAGCTGGTTTGTCATAATATAATAGAGACAATAGATCTACCTGGTCTGTCATAATATAATAGAGACAGTAGATCTAGCTGGTCTGTCATAATATAATAGAGACAGTAGATCTAGCTGGTCTGTTATAATATAACAGAGACAGTAGATCTAGCTGGTCTGTCAGAAAATAATAGAGACAGTAGATCTAGTTGGTCTGTCATATTATAATAGAGACAGTAGATCTAGCTGGTTTGTCATAATATAATAGAGACGGTAGATCTAGCTTGTCTCTCATAATATAATAGAGACAGTAGATCTAGCTGGTCTGTCATAATATAATAGAGACAGTAGATCTAGCTGGTCTGTCATAATATAATAGAGACAGTAGATCTAGCTGGTCTGTCATAATATAATAGAGACGGTAGATCTAGCTGGTCTGTCATAATATAATAGAGACAGTAGATCTAGCTGGTCTGTCATAATATAATAGAGACAGTAGATCTAGCTGGTCTGTCATAATATAATAGAGACAGTAGATCTAGCTGGTCTGTCATAATATAATAGAGACAGTAGATCTAGCTGGTCTGTCATAATATAATAGAGACAGTAGATCTAGCTGGTCTGTCATAATATAATAGAGACAGTAGATCTAGCTGGTCTGTCATAATATAATAGAGACAGTAGATCTAGCTGGTCTGTCATAATATAATAGAGACAGTAGATCTAGCTGGTCTGTCATAATATAATAGAGACAGTAGATCTAGCTGGTCTGTTATAATATAATAGAGACAGTAGATCTAGCTGGTCTGTCATAATATAATAGAGACAGTAGATCTACCTGGTCTGTCATAATATAATAGAGACAGTAGATCTAGCTGGTCTGTCATAATATAATAGAGACATTAGATCTAGCTGGTCTGCCATAATATAATAGAGACAGTAGATCTAGCTGGTCTGTCATAATATAATAGAGACAGTAGATCTAGCTGGTCTGTCATAATATAATAGAGACAGTAGATCTAGCTGGTCTGTCATAATATAATAGAGACAGTAGATCTAGCTGGTCTGTCATAATATAATAGAGACAGTAGATCTAGCTGGTCTGTCATAATATAATTTAGAGACAGTAGATCTACCTGGTCTGTCATAATATAATAGAGACAGTAGATCTAGCTGGTCTGTCATAATATAATAGAGACAGTAGATCTAGCTGGTCTGTCATAATATAATAGAGACAGTAGATCTAGCTGGTAATCATAATATAGAGACAGTAGATCTAGCTGGTCTGTCATAATATAATAGAGACAGTAGATCTAGCTGGTCTGTCATAATATAATAGAGACAGTAGATCTAGCTGGTCTGTCATAATATAATAGAGACAGTAGATCTAGCTGGTCTGTCATAATATAATAGAGACAGTAGATCTAGCTGGTCTGTCATAATATAATAGAGACAGTAGATCTAGCTGGTCTGTCATAATATAATAGAGACAGTAGATCTAGCTGGTCTGTCATAATATAATAGAGACAGTAGATCTAGCTGGTCTGTCATAATATAATAGAGACAGTAGATCTAGCTGGTCTGTCATAATATAATAGAGACAGTAGATCTAGCTGGTCTGTCATAATATAATAGAGACAGTAGATCTAGCTGGTCTGTCATAATATAATAGAGACAGTAGATCTACTGGTCTGTCATAATATTTTAGAGACAGTAGATCTACCTGGTCTGTCATAATATAATAGAGACAGTAGATCTAGCTGGTCTGTCATAATATAATAGAGACAGTAGATCTAGCTGGTCTGTCATAATATAATAGAGACAGTAGATCTAGCTGGTCTGTCATAATATAATAGAGACAGTAGATCTAGCTGGTCTGTCATAATATAATAGAGACAGTAGATCTAGCTGGTCTGTCATAATATAATAGAGACAGTAGATCTAGCTGGTCTGTCATAATATAATAGAGACAGTAGATCTAGCTGGTCTGTCATAATATAATAGAGACAGTAGATCTAGCTGGTCTGTCAAAATATAATAGAGACAGTAGATCTAGCTGGTCTGTCATAATATAATAGAGACAGTAGATCTACCTGGTCTGTGATAATATAATAGAGACAGTAGATCTAGCTGGTCTGTCATAATATAATAGAGACAGTTGATCTAGCTGGTCTGTCATAATATAATAGAGACAGTAGATCTAGCTGGTATGTCATACAATAGAGACAGTAGATCTAGCTGGTCGGTCATAATATAATAGAGACATAGAGACAGTAGCTCTAGCTGGTCTGTCATAATATAATAGAGACAGTAGATCTAGCTGGTCTGTCATAATATAATACAGACAGTAGATCTATCTGGTCTGTCATAATATAATAGAGACAGTAGATCTAGCTGGTCTGTCATAGTACAATAGAGACAGTAGATCTAGCTGGTCTGTTATAATATAACAGAGACAGTAGATCTAGCTGGTCTGTCAGAAAATAATAGAGACAGTAGATCTAGTTGGTCTGTCATATTATAATAGAGACAGTAGATCTAGCTGGTTTGTCATAATATAATAGAGACGGTAGATCTAGCTGGTCTGTCATAATATAATAGAGACAGTAGATCTAGCTGGTCTGTCAAAGTATAATAGAGACAGTAGATCTAGCTGGTTTGTCATAATATAATAGAGATGGTAGATCTGTGGTCTGTCATAATATAATAGAGACAGTAGATCTAGCTGGTCTGTCATAATATAATAGAGACAGTAGATCTAGCTGGTCTGTCATAATATAATAGAGACAGTAGATCTAGCTGGTCTGTCATAATATAATAGAGACAGTAGATCTAGCTGGTCTGTCATAATATAATAGAGACAGTAGATCTAGCTGGTCTGTCATAATATAATAGAGACAGTAGATCTAGCTGGTCTGTCATAATATAATAGAGACAGTAGATCTAGCTGGTCTGTCATAATATAATAGAGACAGTAGATCTAGCTGGTCTGTCATAATATACTAATAGAGACAGTAGATCTAGCTGGTCTGTCATAATATAATAGAGACAGTAGATCTAGCTGGTCTGTTATAATATAACAGAGACAGTAGATCTAGCTGGTCTGTCATAATATAATAGAGTCAGTATATCTACCTGGTCTGTCATAATATTTTAGAGACAGTAGATCTACCTGGTCTGTCATAATATAATAGAGACAGTAGATCTAGCTGGTCTGGCATAATACAATAGAGACAGTATATCTACCTGGTCTGTCATAATATAATAGAGACAGTAGATCTAGCTGGTCTGTCATAATATAATAGAGACAGTAGATCTAGCTGGTCTGTCATAATATAATAGAGACAGTAGATCTAGCTGGTCTGTCATAATATAATAGAGACAGTAGATCTAACTGGTCTGTCAAATTATAATAGAGACAGTAGATCTAGCTGGTCTGTCATAATATAATAGAGACAGTAGATCTAGCTGGTCTGTCATAATATAATAGAGACAGTAGATCTAGCTGGTCTGTCATAATATAATAGAGACAGTAGATCTAGCTGGTCTGTCATAATATAATAGAGACAGTAGATCTAGCTGGTCTGTCATAATATAATAGAGACAGTAGATCTAGCTGGTCTGTCATAATATAATAGAGACAGTAGATCTAGCTGGTCTGTCATAATATAATAGAGACAGTAGATCTAGCTGGTCTGTCATAATATAATAGAGACAGTAGATCTAGCTGGTCTGTCATAATATAATAGAGACAGTAGATCTAGCTGGTCTGTCATAATATAATAGAGACAGTAGATCTAGCTGGTCTGTCATAATATAATAGAGACAGTAGATCTAGCTGGTCTGTCATAATATAATAGAGACAGTAGATCTAGCTGGTCTGTCATAATATAATAGAGACAGTAGATCTAGCTGGTCTGTCATAATATAATAGAGACAGTAGATCTAGCTGGTCTGTCATATTATAATAGAGACAGTAGATCTAGCTGGTCTGTCATAATATAATAGAGACAGTAGATCTAGCTGGTCTGTCATAATATAATAGAGACAGTAGATCTAGCTGGTCTGTCATAATATAATAGAGACAGTAGATCTAGCTGGTCTGTCATAATATAATAGAGACAGTAGATCTAGCTGGTATGTCATAATATAATAGAGACAGTAGATCTAGCTGGTCTGTCATAATATAATAGAGACAGTAGATCTCTCTGGTCTGTCATAATATAATAGAGACAGTAGATCTAGCTGGTCTGTCATAATATAATAGAGACAGTAGATCTAGCTGGTCTGTCATAATATAATAGAGACAGTAGATCTAGCTGGTCTGTCATAGTACAATAGAGACAGTAGATCTAGCTGGTCCGTTATAATATAACAGAGACAGTAGATCTAGCTGGTCTGTCAGAAAATAATAGAGACAGTAGATCTAGTTGGTCTGTCATATTATAATAGAGACAGTAGATCTAGCTGCTCTGTTATAATATAATAGAGACAGTAGATCTATCTGGTCTGTCATAATATAATAGACAGTAGATCTACCTGGTCTGTCAAAGTATAATAGAGACAGTAGATCTAGCTGGTTTGTCATAATATAATAGAGATGGTAGATCTAGCTGGTCTCTCATAATATAATAAAGACAGTAGATCGAGCTGGTCTGTCATAATATAATAGAGACAGTAGATCTAGCTGGTCTGTCATAATATTATAGAGACATACAGACAGTAGATCTAGCTGCTCTGTTATAATATAATAGAGACAGTAGATCTATCTGGTCTGTCATAATATAATAGAGACAGTAGATCTAGCTGGTCTGTCATAATATAATAGAGACAGTAGATCTAGCTGGTCTGTCATAATATAATAGAGACAGTAGATCTAGCTGGTCTGTCATAATATAATAGAGACAGTAGATCTAGCTGGTCTGTCATAATATAATAGAGACAGTAGAGACAGTAGATCTAGCTGGTCTGTCATAATATAATAGAGACAGTAGATCTAGCTGGTCTGTTATAATATAACAGAGACAGTAGATCTAGCTGGTCTGTCATAATATAATAGAGACAGTAGATCTAGCTGGTCTGTCATAATATAATAGAGACAGTATATCTACCTGGTCTGTCATAATATAATAGAGACAGTAGATCTAGCTGGTCTGTCATAATATAATAGAGACAGTAGATCTAGCTGGTCTGTCATAATATAATAGAGACAGTAGATCTAGCTGGTCTGTCATAATACAATAGAGACAGTAGATCTAGCTGGTCTGTCATAATATAATAGAGACAGTAGATCTAGCTGGTCTGTCATAATATAATAGAGACAGTAGATCTAGCTGGTCTGTCATAATATAATAGAGACAGTAGATCTACCTGGTCTGTCATAATATAATAGAGACAGTAGATCTACCTGGTCTGTCATAATATAATAGAGACAGTAGATCTAGCTGGTCTGTCATAATATAATAGAGACAGTAGATCTAGCTGGTCTGTCATAATATAATAGAGACAGTAGATCTAGCTGGTCTGTCATAATATAATAGAGACAGTAGATCTAGCTGGTCTGTCATAATATATAATAGAGACAGTAGATCTAGCTGGTCTGTCATAATATAATAGAGACAGTAGATCTAGCTGGTCTGTCATAATATAATAGAGACAGTAGATCTAGCTGGACTGTCATAATACAATCGAGACAGTAGGTCTAGCTTGTCTGTCATAATATAATAGAGGCAGTAGATCTAGCTGGTCTGTCATAATATAATAGAGACATTAGATTGAGCTGGTCTGTCATAATATAATAGAGACAGTAGATCTAGCGGGTCTGTCATAATACAATCGAGACAGTAGGTCTAGCTTGTCTGTCATAATATAATAGAGGCAGTAGATCTAGGTGGTCTGTCATAATATAACAGAGACATAGAGACAGTAGCTTTAGCTGGTCTGTCATAATATAATAGAGACTGTAGATCTAGCTGGACTGTCATAATACAATAGAGACAGTAGATCTAGCTGGTCTGTCATAATATAATAGAGACAGTAGATCTAGCTGGTCTGTCATAATATAATAGAGACAGTAGATCTAGCTGGTCTGTCATAATACAATAGAGACAGTAGATCTAGCTGGTCTGTCATAATATAATAGAGACAGTAGATCTAGCTGGTCTGTCATAATATAATAGAGACAGTAGATCTAGCTGGTCTGTCATAATATAATAGAGACAGTAGATCTACTGGTCTGTCATAATATAATAGAGACAGTAGATCTAGCTGGTCTGTCATAATATAATAGAGACAGTAGATCTAGCTGGTCTGTCATAATATAATAGAGACAGTAGATCTAGCTGGTCTGTCATAATATAATAGAGACAGTAGATCTAGCTGGTCTGTCATAATATAATAGAGACAGTAGATCTAGCTGGTCTGTCATAATATAATAGAGACAGTAGATCTAGCTGGTCTGTCATAATATAATAGAGACAGTAGATCTAGCTGGTCTGTCATAATATATAGAGACAGTAGATCTAGCTGGTCTGTCATAATATAATAGAGACAGTACAGTAGCTCTAGCTGGTCTGTCATAATATAATAGAGACAGTAGATCTAGCTGGTCTGTCATAATATATAATAGAGACAGTAGATCTATCTGGTCTGTCATAATATAATAGAGACAGTAGATCTAGCTGGTCTGTCATAGTACAATAGAGACAGTAGATCTAGCTGGTCTGTTATAATATAACAGAGAAAGTAGATCTAGCTGGTCTGTCAGAAAATAATAGAGACAGTAGATCTAGCTGGTCTGTCATAATATAATAGAGACAGTAGATCTAGCTGGTCTGTCATAGTATAATAGAGACAGTAGATCTAGCTGGTCTGTTATAATATAATAGAGACAGTAGATCTAGCTGGTCTGTCATAATATAATAGAGACAGTAGATCTAGCTGGTTTGTCATAATATAATAGAGACAGTAGATCTAGCTGGTCTGTCATAATATAATAGAGACAGTAGATCTAGCTGGTCTGTCAAATATAATAGAGACAGTAGATCTAGCTGGTCTGTCATAATATAATAGAGACAGTAGATCTAGCTGGTCTGTCATAATATAATAGAGACAGTAGATCTAGCTGGTCTGTCATAATATAATAGAGACAGTAGATCTAGCTGGTCTGTCATAATATAATAGAGACAGTAGATCTAGCTGGTCTGTCATAATATAATAGAGACAGTAGATCTAGCTGGTCTGTCATAATATAACAGAGACAGTAGATCTCGCTGGTCTGTCATAATATACTAGAGACATAGAGACAGTAGATCTAGCTGGTCTGGCATAATACAATAGAGACAGTAGATCTAGCTGGTCTGTTATAATATAACAGAGACAGTAGATCTAGCTGGTCTGTCATAATATAATAGAGTCAGTATATCTACCTGGTCTGTCATAATATTTTAGAGACAGTAGATCTACCTGGTCTGTCATAATATAATAGAGACAGTAGATCTAGCTGGTCTGGCATAATACAATAGAGACAGTATATCTACCTGGTCTGTCATAATATAATAGAGACAGTATATCTAGCTGGTCTGGCATAATACAATAGAGACAGTAGATCTACCTGGTCTGTCATAATATAATAGAGACAGTAGATCTAGCTGGTCTGTCATAATATAATAGAGACAGTAGATCTAGCTGGTCTGGCATAATACAATAGAGACAGTAGATCTACCTGGTCTGTCATAATATTTTAGAGACAGTAGATCTACCTGGTCTGTCATAATATAATAGAGACGGTAGATCTAGCTGGTCTGTCATAATATAATAGAGACAGTAGATCTAGCTGGTCTGTCATAATATAACAGAGACAGTAGATCTAGCTGGTCTGTCATAATATAACAGAGACAGTAGATCTAGCTGGTCTGTCATAATATAATAGAGACATAGAGACAGTAGATCTAGCTGGTTTGTCATAATATAATAGAGACGGTAGATCTAGCTTGTCTCTCATAATATAATAGAGACAGTAGATCTAGCTGGTCTGTCAAATTATAATAGAGACAGTAGATCTAGCTGGTCTGTCATAATATTTTAGAGACAGTAGATCTAGCTGGTCTGTCAGAAAATAATAGAGACAGTAGATCTAGTTGGTCTGTCATATTATAATAGAGACAGTAGATCTCGCTGGTTTGTCATAATATAATAGAGACGGTAGATCTAGCTTGTCTCTCATAATACAATAGAGACAGTAGATCTAGCTGGTCGGTCATAATATAATAGAGACATAGAGACAGTAGCTCTAGCTGGTCTGTCATAATATAATAGAGACAGTAGATCTAGCTGGTCTGTCATAATATAATACAGACAGCAGATCTATCTGGTCTGTCATAATATAATAGAGACAGTAGATCTAGCTGGTTTGTCATAGTACAATAGAGACAGTAGATCTAGCTGGTCTGTTATAATATAACAGAGAAAGTAGATCTAGCTGATCTGTCAGAAAATAATAGAGACAGTAGATCTAGTTGGTCTGTCATATTATAATAGAGACAGTAGATCTAGTTGGTTTGTCATAATATAATAGAGACGGTAGATCTAGCTTGTCTCTCATAATATAATAGAGACAGTAGATCTTGCTGGTCTGTCAAAGTATAATAGAGACAGTAGATCTAGCTGGTTTGTCATAATATAATAGAGATGGTAGATCTAGCTGGTCTCTCATAATATAATAGAGACAGTAGATCTAGCTGGTCTGTCATAGTACAATAGAGACAGTAGATCTAGCTGGTCTGTTATAATATAACAGAGACAGTAGATCTAGCTGGTCTGTCAGAAAATAATAGAGACAGTAGATCTAGTTGGTCTGTCATATTATAATAGAGACAGTAGATCTAGCTGGTCTGTCATAATATAATAGAGACAGTAGATCTACCTGGTCTGTAATAATAAAATAGAGACGGTAGATCTAGCTGGTCTCTCATAATATAATAGAGACAGTAGATCTAGCTGCTCTGTCAAAGTATAATAGAGACAGTAGATCTAGCTGGTCTGTCATAATATTTTAGAGACAGTAGATCTAGCTGGTCTGTCATAATATAATAGAGACAGTATATCTACCTGGTCTGTCATAATATAATAGAGACAGTAGATCTAGCTGGTCTGTCATAATATAATAGAGACAGTAGATCTACCTGGTCTGTAATAATATAATAGATACAGTAGATCTAGCTGGTCTGTCATAATATTTTAGAGACAGTAGATCTAGCTGGTCTGTCATAATATAACAGAGACAGTAGATCTAGCTGGTCTGTCATAATATAATAGAGACAGTAGATCTACCTGGTCTGTAATAATATAATAGATACAGTAGATCTAGCTGGTCTGTCATAATATTTTAGAGACAGTAGATCTAGCTGGTCTGTCATAATATAACAGAGACAGTAGATCTAGCTGGTCTATCATAATATAATAGAGAGAGTAGATCTAGCTGGTCTGTCAAATTATAATAGAGATGGTAGATCTAGCTGGTCTGTCATAATACTTTAGAGACAGTAGATCTACCTGGTCTGTGATAATATAATAGAGACAGTAGATCTAGCTGGTCTGTCATAATATAATAGAGACAGTTGATGTAGCTGGTCTGTCATAATATAATAGAGACAGTAGATCTAGCTGGTATGTCATACAATAGAGACAGTAGATCTAGCTGGTCGGTCATAATATAATAGAGACATAGAGACAGTAGCTCCAGCTGGTCTGTCATAATATAATAGAGACAGTAGATCTAGCTGGTCTGTCATAATATAATAGAGACAGTAGATCTATCTGGTCTGTCATAATATAATAGAGACAGTAGATCTAGCTGGTCTGTCATAATACAATAGAGACAGTAGATCTAGCTGGTCTGTTATAATATAATAGAGACAGTAGATCTAGCTGGTCTGTCATAAATAATAGAGACAGTAGATCTAGTTGGTCTGTCATATTATAATAGAGACAGTAGATCTAGCTGGTTTGTCATAATATAATAGAGACAGTAGATCTAGCTGGTCTCTCATAATATAATAGAGACAGTAGATCTAGCTGGTCTGTCAAAGTATAATAGAGACAGTAGATCTAGCTGGTTTGTCATAATATAATAGAGATGGTAGATCTAGCTGGTCTCTCATAATATAATAGAGACAGTAGATCTAGCTGCTCTGTCAAAGTATAATAGAGACAGTAGATCTAGCTGGTCTGGCATAATACAATATAGACAGTAGATCTAGCTGGTCTGTTATAATATAACAGAGACAGTAGATCTAGCTGGTCTGTCATAATATAATAGAGACAGTATATCTACCTGGTCTGTCATAATATTTTAGAGACAGTAGATCTAGCTGGTCTGTCATAATATAATAGAGACAGTAGATCTAGCTGGTCTGTCATAATATAATAGAGACAGTAGATCTAGCTGGTCTGTCATAATATAATAGAGACAGTAGATCTAGCTGGTCTGTCATAATATAATAGAGACAGTAGATCTAGCTGGTCTGTCATAATATAATAGAGACAGTAGATCTAGCTGGTCTGTCATAATATAATAGACAGTAGATCTAGTGGTCTGTCAGACAGTAGATCTGGGTCTGTCATAATATAATAGAGACAGTAGATCTAGCTGGTCTGTCATAATATAATAGAGACAGTAGATCTACCTGGTCTGTCATAATATAATAGAGACAGTAGATCTAGCTGGTCTGTCATAATATAATAGAGACAGTAGATCTAGCTGGTCTGTCATAATATAACAGAGACAGTAGATCTAGCTGGTCTGTCATAATATAATAGAGACAGTAGATCTAGCTGGTCTGTCATAATATAATAGAGACAGTAGATCTAGCTGGTCTGTCATAATATAATAGAGACAGTAGATCTAGCTGGTCTGTCATAATATAATAGAGACAGTAGATCTAGCTGGTCTGTCATAATATAATAGAGACAGTAGATCTAGCTGGTCTGTCATAATATAATAGAGACAGTAGATCTAGCTGGTCTGTCATAATATAATAGAGAGCTGGTAGATCTAGCTGGGTCTGTCATAATATAATAGAGACAGTAGATCTAGCTGGTCTGTCATAATATAATAGAGACAGTAGATCTAGCTGGTCTGTTATAATATAACAGAGACAGTAGATCTAGCTGGTCTGTCAGAAAATAATAGAGACAGTAGATCTAGTTGGTCTGTCATATTATAATAGAGACAGTAGATCTAGCTGGTTTGTCATAATATAATAGAGACGGTAGATCTAGCTTGTCTCTCATAATATAATAGAGACAGTAGATCTTGCTGGTCTGTCAAAGTATAATAGAGACAGTAGATCTAGCTGGTTTGTCATAATATAATAGAGATGGTAGATCTAGCTGGTCTCTCATAATATAATAGAGACAGTAGATCTAGCTGGTCTGTCATAGTACAATAGAGACAGTAGATCTAGCTGGTCTGTTATAATATAACAGAGACAGTAGATCTAGCTGGTCTGTCAGAAAATAATAGAGACAGTAGATCTAGTTGGTCTGTCATATTATAATAGAGACAGTAGATCTAGCTGGTCTGTCATAATATAATAGAGACAGTAGATCTACCTGGTCTGTAATAATATAATAGAGACGGTAGATCTAGCTGGTCTCTCATAATATAATAGATACAGTAGATCTAGCTGGTCTGTCATAATATTTTAGAGACAGTAGATCTAGCTGGTCTGTCATAATATAACAGAGACAGTAGATCTCGCTGGTCTGTCATAATATAATAGAGACAGTAGATCTACCTGGTCTGTAATAATAAAATAGAGACGGTAGATCTAGCTGGTCTCTCATAATATAATAGAGACAGTAGATCTAGCTGCTCTGTCAAAGTATAATAGAGACAGTAGATCTAGCTGGTCTGTCATAATATTTTAGAGACAGTAGATCTAGCTGGTCTGTCATAATATAACAGAGACAGTAGATCTCGCTGGTCTGTCATAATATACTAGAGACATAGAGACAGTAGATCTAGCTGGTCTGGCATAATACAATAGAGACAGTAGATCTAGATGGTCTGTTATAATATAACAGAGACAGTAGATCTAGCTGGTCTGTCATAATATAATAGAGACAGTATATCTACCTGGTCTGTCATAATATAATAGAGACAGTAGATCTACCTGGTCTGTCATAATATAATAGAGACAGTAGATCTAGCTGGTCTGGCATAATACAATAGAGACAGTAGATCTACCTGGTCTGTCATAATATAATAGAGACAGTAGATCTAGCTGGTCTGTCATAATATAATAGAGACAGTAGATCTAGCTGGTCTGTCATAATATAATAGAGACAGTAGATCTAGCTGGTCTGTCATAATATAATAGAGACAGTAGATCTAGCTGGTCTGTCATAATATAACAGAGACAGTAGATCTAGCTGGTCTGTCATAATACAATAGAGACAGTAGATCTAGCTGGTCTGTCATAATATAATAGAGACAGTAGAGACAGTAGATCTAGCTGGTCTGTCATAATATAATAGAGACAGTAGATCTAGCTGGTCTGTCATAATATAATAGAGACATAATAGTAGATCTAGCTGGTCTGTCATAATACAATAGAGACAGTAGATCTAGCTGGTCTGTTATAATATAACAGAGACAGTAGATCTAGCTGGTCTGTCATAAAATAATAGAGACAGTAGATCTAGTTGGTCTGTCATAATATAATAGAGACAGTAGATCTAGCTGGTATGTCATAATATAATAGAGACAGTAGATCTAGCTGGTCTGTCATAGTACAATAGAGACAGTAGATCTAGCTGGTCTGTTATAATATAACAGAGACAGTAGATCTAGCTGGTCTGTCATAATATAATAGAGACAGTAGATCTAGCTGGTCTGTCATAATATAATAGAGACAGTAGATCTATCTGGTCTGTCATAATATAATAGAGACAGTAGATCTAGCTGGTCTGTCATAGTACAATAGAGACAGTAGATCTAGCTGGTCTGTTATAATATAACAGAGACAGTAGATCTAGCTGGTCTGTCAGAAAATAATAGAGACAGTAGATCTAGTTGGTCTGTCATATTATAATAGAGACAGTAGATCTCGCTGGTTTGTCATAATATAATAGAGACGGTAGATCTAGCTTGTCTCTCATAATATAATAGAGACAGTAGATCTTGCTGGTCTGTCAAAGTATAATAGAGACAGTAGATCTAGCTGGTTTGTCCTAATATAATAGAGATGGTAGATCTAGCTGGTCTCTCATAATATAATAGAGACAGTAGATCTAGCTGGTCTGTCATAGTACAATAGAGACAGTAGATCTAGCTGGTCTGTTATAATATAACAGAGACAGTAGATCTAGCTGGTCTGTCAGAAAATAATAGAGACAGTAGATCTAGTTGGTCTGTCATATTATAATAGAGACAGTAGATCTAGCTGGTCTGTCATAATATAATAGAGACAGTAGATCTACCTGGTCTGTAATAATATAATAGAGACGGTAGATCTAGCTGGTCTCTCATAATATAATAGATACAGTAGATCTAGCTGGTCTGTCATAATACAATAGAGACAGTAGATCTAGCTGGTCTGTTATAATATAACAGAGACAGTAGATCTAGCTTGTCTCTCATAATATAATAGAGACAGTAGATCTTGCTGGTCTGTCAAAGTATAATAGAGACAGTAGATCTAGCTGGTTTGTCATAATATAATAGAGATGGTAGATCTAGCTGGTCTCTCATAATATAATAGAGACAGTAGATCTAGCTGGTCTGTCATAGTACAATAGAGACAGTAGATCTAGCTGGTCTGTTATAATATAACAGAGACAGTAGATCTAGCTGGTCTGTCAGAAAATAATAGAGACAGTAGATCTAGTTGGTCTGTCATAATATAATAGAGACAGTAGATCTAGCTGGTCTGTCATAATATAATAGAGACAGTAGATCTAGCTGGTCTGTCATAGTATAATAGAGACAGTAGATCTAGCTGGTCTGTCATAATATAATAGAGACAGTAGATCTAGCTGGTCTGTCATAATATAATAGAGACAGTAGATCTATCTGGTCTGTCATAATATAATAGAGACAGTAGATCTAGCTGGTCTGTCATAGTACAATAGACATTTACATTTACATTTAAGTCATTTAGCAGACGCTCTTATCCAGAGCGACTTACAAATTGGGAGACAGTAGATCTAGCTGGTCTGTTATAATATAACAGAGACAGTAGATCTAGCTGGTCTGTCAGAAAATAATAGAGACAGTAGATCTAGTTGGTCTGTCATATTATAATAGAGACAGTAGATCTCGCTGGTTTGTCATAATATAATAGAGACGGTAGATCTAGCTTGTCTCTCATAATATAATAGAGACAGTAGATCTTGCTGGTCTGTCAAAGTATAATAGAGACAGTAGATCTAGCTGGTTTGTCATAATATAATAGAGATGGTAGATCTAGCTGGTCTGTCATAATATAATAGAGACAGTAGATCTAGCTGGTCTGGCATAATACAATAGAGACAGTATATCTACCTGGTCTGTCATAATATAATAGAGACAGTATATCTAGCTGGTCTGTCAGAAAATAATAGAGACAGTAGATCTAGTTGGTCTGTCATATTATAATAGAGACAGTAGATGTAGCTGGTCTGTCATAATATAATAGAGACAGTAGATCTAACTGGTCTGTCAAATTATAATAGAGACAGTAGATCTAGCTGGTCTGTCATAATATAATAGAGACAGTAGATCTAGCTGGTCTGTCATAATATAATAGAGACAGTAGATCTAGCTGGTCTGTCATAATATAATAGAGACGGTAGATCTAGCTGGTCTCTCATAATATAATAGAGACAGTAGATCTTGCTGGTCTGTCAAAGTATAATAGAGACAGTAGATCTAGCTGGTTTGTCATAATATAATAGAGATGGTAGATCTAGCTGGTCTCTCATAATATAATAGAGACAGTAGATCTAGCTGGTCTGTCATAGTACAATAGAGACAGTAGATCTAGCTGGTCTGTTATAATATAACAGAGACAGTAGATCTAGCTGGTCTGTCAGAAAATAATAGAGACAGTAGATCTAGTTGGTCTGTCATATTATAATAGAGACAGTAGATCTAGCTGGTCTGTCATAATATAATAGAGACAGTAGATCTACCTGGTCTGTAATAATATAATAGAGACGGTAGATCTAGCTGGTCTCTCATAATATAATAGAGACAGTAGATCTAGCTGCTCTGTCAAAGTATAATAGAGACAGTAGATCTAGCTGGTTTGTCATAATATAATAGAGACAATAGATCTAGCTGGTCTGTCATTATATAATAGAGACAGTATATCTACCTGGTCTGTCATAATATAATAGAGACAGTAGATCTAGCTGGTCTGTCATAATATAATAGAGACAGTAGATCTACCTGGTCTGTAATAATATAATAGATACAGTAGATCTAGCTGGTCTGTCATAATATTTTAGAGACAGTAGATCTAGCTGGTCTGTCATAATATAACAGAGACAGTAGATCTCGCTGGTCTGTCATAATATACTAGAGACATAGAGACAGTAGATCTAGCTGGTCTGGCATAATACAATAGAGACAGTAGATCTAGATGGTCTGTTATAATATAACAGAGACAGTAGATCTAGCTGGTCTGTCATAATATAATAGAGTCAGTATATCTACCTGGTCTGTCATAATATTTTAGAGACAGTAGATCTACCTGGTCTGTCATAATATAATAGAGACAGTAGATCTAGCTGGTCTGGCATAATACAATAGAGACAGTATATCTACCTGGTCTGTAATAATATAATAGAGACTGTATATCTAGCTGGTCTGGCATAATACAATAGAGACAGTAAATCTACCTGGTCTGTCATAATATAATAGAGACAGTAGATCTAGCTGGTCTGTCATAATATAATAGAGACAGTAGATCTAGCTGGTCTGGCATAATACAATAGAGACAGTAGATCTACCTGGTCTGTCATAATATTTTAGAGACAGTAGATCTACCTGGTCTGTCATAATATAACAGAGACAGTAGATCTAGCTGGTCTGTCATAATATAACAGAGACAGTAGATCTAGCTGGTCTGTCATAATATAATAGAGACATAGAGACAGTAGATCTAGCTGGTCTGTCATAATATAATAGAGACAGTAGATCTAGCTGGTCTCTCGTAATATAATAGAGACAGTAGATCTAGCTGGTCTATCATAATATAATAGAGAGAGTAGATCTAGCTGGTCTGTCAAATTATAATAGAGACGGTAGATCTAGCTGGTCTGTGATAATATAATAGAGACAGTAGATCTAGCTGGTCTGTCATAATATAATAGAGACAGTTGATCTAGCTGGTCTGTCATAATATAATAGAGACAGTAGATCTAGCTGGTATGTCATAATATAATAGAGACAGTAGATCTAGCTGGTCTGTCATAGTACAATAGAGACAGTAGATCTAGCTGGTCTGTTATAATATAACAGAGACAGTAGATCTAGCTGGTCTGTCATAATATAATAGAGACAGTAGATCTAGCTGGTCTGTCATAATATAATAGAGACAGTAGATCTATCTGGTCTGTCATAATATAATAGAGACAGTAGATCTAGCTGGTCTGTCATAGTACAATAGAGACAGTAGATCTAGCTGGTCTGTTATAATATAACAGAGACAGTAGATCTAGCTGGTCTGTCAGAAAATAATAGAGACAGTAGATCTAGTTGGTCTGTCATATTATAATAGAGACAGTAGATCTATCTGGTCTGTCATAATATAATAGAGACAGTAGATCTAGCTGGTCTGTCATAGTACAATAGAGACAGTAGATCTAGCTGGTCTGTTATAATATAACAGAGACAGTAGATCTAGCTGGTCTGTCAGAAAATAATAGAGACAGTAGATCTAGTTGGTCTGTCATATTATAATAGAGACAGTAGATCTCGCTGGTTTGTCATAATATAATAGAGAGATCTAGATCTAGCTGGTCTGTCATAATATAATAGAGACAGTAGATCTAGCTGGTCTGTCATAATATAATACAGACAGCAGATCTATCTGGTCTGTCATAATATAATAGAGACAGTAGATCTAGCTGGTTTGTCATAGTAAAATAGAGACAGTAGATCTAGCTGGTCTGTTATAATATAACAGAGACAGTAGATCTAGCTGATCTGTCAGAAAATAATAGAGACAGTAGATCTAGTTGGTCTGTCATATTATAATAGAGACAGTAGATCTAGCTGGTTTGTCATAATATAATAGAGACGGTAGATCTAGCTTGTCTCTCATAATATAATAGAGATGGTAGATCTAGCTGGTCTCTCATAATATAATAGAGACAGTAGATCTAGCTGGTCTGTCATAGTACAATAGAGACAGTAGATCTAGCTGGTCTGTTATAATATAACAGAGACAGTAGATCTAGCTGGTCTGTCAGAAAATAATAGAGACAGTAGATCTAGTTGGTCTGTCATATTATAATAGAGACAGTAGATCTAGCTGGTCTGTCATAATATAATAGAGACAGTAGATCTACCTGGTCTGTAATAATATAATAGAGACGGTAGATCTAGCTGGTCTCTCATAATATAATAGAGACAGTAGATCTAGCTGCTCTGTCAAAGTATAATAGAGACAGTAGATCTAGCTGGTTTGTCATAATATAATAGAGACAATAGATCTAGCTGGTCTGTCATTATATAATAGAGACAGTATATCTACCTGGTCTGTCATAATATAATAGAGACAGTAGATCTAGCTCGTCTGTCATAATATAATAGAGACAGTAGATCTACCTGGTCTGTAATAATATAATAGATACAGTAGATCTAGCTGGTCTGTCATAATATTTTAGAGACAGTAGATCTAGCTGGTCTGTCATAATATAACAGAGACAGTAGATCTAGCTGGTCTGTCATAATATAATAGAGACAGTAGATCTACCTGGTCTGTAATAATATAATAGATACAGTAGATCTAGCTGGTCTGTCATAATATTTTAGAGACAGTAGATCTAGCTGGTCTGTCATAATATAACAGAGACAGTAGATCTAGCTGGTCTATCATAATATAATAGAGAGAGTAG